>NC_090372.1:159136151-159436151 GCF_036365525.1 Heterodontus francisci | reverse complement strand
ACCATAAATCAATCTTTCTCTCCCAAGAGCTCGGTTTTCAGAAATAAGAAAGATCTTACCTGCCTAAATGAACAGTGGGGAGATAGTTGGAAACAAATGTTGATGAGTTCTGCATGTAGCAAAATACAGGGAAACCAAAATGATCCCAAAAAACCCCACACGCCATGCAGATTCCACAAATAACATGCCCCATAAATTTCACCCACAGCTGGTAGAGGAATATTGGAACGGTTGTAAGCCTAATAGGCGCACTTTGACATATGTTCTTGTCACGCTCCAGAATCCAACCTTTCTTTCTGGACAGCAATTTAGGAAGGCTACTGGACCAAGATCAATATATTTGCCAGAGCCACAAAATCCACCATGGGGAGCAATATAAACACTGCTCTCAAATTTGGCAATAAGGATTGGCATCCATAGACTTTAGCAAAATACACCAACTTCCACAACAAACTGGAAAATCAATCATTTGTGGGATACAAGCTAATCTGAATAGGTGATGTATAGCCTGTGCCTGTAAGCAGGAAAATGCCACGTGGTCTTCCAGGGTCTACTTCCTGGAGACTTGCTCATTGCAAATGACACCCTAGGGTGTCTCTTGCCTCCCATAAAAAAGGGACCGATCAGCAAAACTGGAGACATGGAATGGAGCAGTAACCTTTTAGTTACATTGTATCGAGTGATTTGTGGTTGTAAATTCCTCTGTTCTTCTTCCCAGAAAGTTGAATTATTTCTGTTAATAATAAATCTTTGCATCTCCATTTAGATCCTATTTGTCCCACAACTCAAATTATAAATTTAAAAATGTAATTAAAACTACAGTTTGAACGAAACGTGCTCCATCTTATTCATGTGCAGATTTATAACAAATTCTCACAAAATTTTAATTAGGTTCACATTGGACATATTCCTAAATCAAACACTTTTCTCACAACAAGTGATTTTTTTTGTCTATGCGCACATGAGGCAGAAGCTTCACGACATAGAAGATAATCGCAGATTGGGACCATTTGCGGATCCTGACCGCTGGGTGTCTGGTGGGTTGGGGAAGAGGGAACTGGAAGTCAGGCAGCCCATTTCAGGGGTGCCCGGTAGTTTGAAATGCGGCTGGAAGCAGAGTGCCACTGTTGACTGAGAAGTACGAGAGAGAGGACCAGGATGAAGGACTTGTATGGAAGGACAGCAATGCCGCCTCCCTTGAGATTATGTGGAGGGGGTGAGGGTTGCAGGCATATATTGTTCCAGGACAGCGGGAGGAGGAGGCCAGCTGCAATGACAAAGCAGTCATAGCTAGAGATGGCGCAGGAGGTGTCCAGCTGCAGTGTAGCAAGGAGGGTTCTGGATTCAGTGCCAGAAGCGATTCAATGACCTGCTGACGTCTGGGAAGCTGAGTGGCATGAAGTCTACAGGTGGCATACGTGAAGGCATGGTGAGCGCAGCTGCTCTCTGCATGGCAATGCTTCAGCAATAACAAGTCCCACCAATACTGAGACTTATGCACCCTGGTCTAATTTGTGACCAAAGGAAGCATTCATATCCTGGCCACTCATAGAAGACACGAGAATGGCACCATGACATAAATGGTCTGAGAAGTATTAAATGGTGCAATGTCTTCGCAGGTGTAGATGGGAACCCTTGCATTCATGACACCCCTGTCCTTCACTTTTCAGGCAAAGAGAACACACAATGCATGGGAGAGTGGGCACACCGGGGGTGGAGTGTCTTTCATCTCAGTCCTGGCGCTGCTGGATTAGGAGGTCCTAGAGACTGACAGAGACTTAGCAGGGCATGCAGTAGGCGAGGGCGAATAGGAGGTGTGTCAGAGAGAGCGTGAAAGCATAATGTCTGAAACATGGTACTGTCATGGAGCAGCTGGCTCATCTACAGGTTTAAATTTGTAAAGTAGCTAGAAGCAGCCACTGTCCTTGCAAACTACTGCCCTATCTCTAACCTATTTTCCTCTCCAAAGTCCTTGAATGTGTTGTCACCTCCCAAATCTGATCCCATCTTTCCTGGAACTCCATGTTTGAATCCATCCAATCAGGTTTCTGCCCCTGCCGCAGTACCGAAATAGCTCTCATCAAACTCACAAATGACATCCAATCTGACTGCGGCAAAGGTAAACTTTCCCTCCTCGTCCTTCTTGGCCTGTCTGCAGTCTTTCATGCAGTTGAAGACACTATCCTCCTCCAACATCTTACCACTGTCATCCAGTTGGGTGGGACTGCTTGCACCTGGTTCCATTTGTATCTATCTAATCGTACCCAGAGAACCACTTGCAATGGCTTCTCTTCCTGCTCCCGCACTGTTACCTCTAGTGTCCCTGAAGCATCTATATTTTACCCCCTCCTATTTCTCATCTACGTGCTGCCCCTCGGCAACATAACACTCCTGTGAAACGTCTTGGAATGTTTTATTACATTAAAGGCACTATATAAATATAAGTTATTGTTGCTGTTGAGAGATGCGAGCTTCATTAACAATGTCTTCTCTAAATCACAGGGCCAATGCCGGAGGAAGAGCAGGTGCTGGTGGATGAGGCAGCGCAGACCTCAGAGGGTGAGTGGCACAGAGGACAAGTGTACCCTCCACCAGTGCAGATACAGGCACCTCAGTGGGTTCATGGTCGGATGTAGATTGGTGAGGAGCAGGCCACATGAGCAGATGTCAAAGGCAGTGGAAGATGTGGGTAGTCCCCATCATAGGGTGGAGGACAGCAGCAGAAATGGTCAGCTTGCCAAAGATGCTGAGACTCGGGGATCATGCACAAAGCAGGTGCTTGTGGAGCTGCAAAGGGAGATGTGTGGACATCTGGCAGAGGTTCCTGAGGCAATGTGCGCCATTGGGCAGCAGATGGAGGCGTTCATTAATGCCATGAGTGCCGCCATCTCTCAGTCCAATGAATGGAAGAATTGCCACTCTCATGGAGACTCGCAAATACCAAGCCAAAAAATGGACACAAAAGAAGCAAATTGGCCTTCACAATGTGGCTGCAATGTTCAGCAGTATTGATTGTTCTGTTGCAGTGATGGCACACAGGAGCACAGAAGCGCAGCCAAAGCTCTTCCGCTCCTGGTTTGCAGCCAAGTGCTGGTGGTGCCCTGAAAGGGTTGAGGCAGGCAGGCCCATTGGCAATAGAGGGACATCCTCAAGGCACCCCATGGGCACCAGCTGGTCCCATGACCCCTCTGGCAGAGACACACACTTGGTTTCCTGACCTTGTCCAAATGCAGGTGAGGCAGTCTGAAGCTGATCCCTCATGGGCACTGCAACCCAAAGGAAGGCAACCAAAGGCATCTCCTATGCAGATCAGGGACAAAAGCAGGCTGCCTCCATGTCGGCCTCATCCACAGGGGGAGCTCCACAAAGAAGCTCACAGAATAAAACACAGAAATTGTGGTAGCATCACTATGGGGCTCACGGGTGAATTTATGGATGAATTTGTAAAAATTATAAAATTAATTTGAATGAAGGATCCTGGGCTGGATTTTTAAAGCCTGCTGAGTGCGGGGGAGGGTGCGAGCACAATTTGAAGATCGCCCTCTCGAAGTTCAGCACTGGGCCCCGCCGCCTCACAAGGCAACATCATTTCTAAAGGGACGCCGGGAGGGAGGGAACAGGTTGGGCAAACGCCTCCAATGAATTGCCTGTTGAGCTCATTGAAGAGCTCATTAACAGGCTTGTCAGCAGCAGGTTTTAATTTTCAAAGGCTGGGAACCTGGAGGACGCCATGTGAGGAACATGGCCAGGTGTTCAAGTTATGAACACAGCGGGTAGCCATAAGGCCTACTGGAAGGGCTGATTAAAATACCGCAGAGGCAAAAAGTAAAGAGCAGCTGCTTCTAAAGTGCCACAGAGTGGCCATTGCTGCAGCTGTAAGACTTGCTTTTCTCAGTGAAGAGTGGCAGGAAACCGGAGAGGGATGTGAGGCCACTGGCATCACTTGGGTAGCTGGGGCTGGCAGAGGAAGGCCTGGTGAATGTACAACGCCAGGCTGAGGGAGTTCAGACGGGAACAGGCTACTCTGCCATTGGTCAGAGCAGCCAGGATGAGCTTCAACAGATGCAGCCTCCTGGGCAGGAGGAGGCCAGAGGAGCACAGCGAGGGGATGCGAGAGGAGGAAGGCGCTACCCACGACATCAGGTGCACAGCTCAAGAATCAGTTCCCTGCAAATGACAGAGCGCCAGTTCTGTAGGAGGCTGTGCCTATCCAAGCAGATGGTCTCGGACCTTTGTGCTCTGAGCCACAATAACTTGAGGCCTCACAGTCCCCATGGGAGTCCCTTATCTGCAGCCATCAAGGTCTCTGTTGCCCTAAACGTCTAAGTAACCGGGTTGTTCCAAGGATCAGCTGTGGACCTAGGTGGCATCTCACAGTTGGCAGCTCCTCATGCCATCAGGAAGGTCAGGGATTCCATCTTCAGGAGGGCAGGGGACTACATCACTTTGATACAGATGGAACTGTGCAAGAACAGAGGGCATTGGGTTTCGCCTCCAGCATTGGATTCCCCCAGGTGCAGGACATCATCGCTTGTGTCCATTTGGCCATCAAGGCACCCAGCGACCGGCCAGCGAGATCCATCAACTGGAAGGGCTTCCACTTCCTCAACATTCAACTGATCTGCTACCACAACTCGATGTGTGCACTCGCTTTCCTCACAGCTGCCATGGCTCCTTCATCCTCCGCCAGTCCAGGCTGCCTCGGTCCTTCAGTCCATCCCCCAAAAGTGCATGGCTGGCTCCAAGGGAAATTCATTGAAGAGATGGCTACCGACCCCTCTATGGGAGCCCCAGACAGAGGTACAGAGGCATAACAACCAATGCCACCTTCTCAGTAGGCCAACCAAGATCTGATCATAGGGTTTGTGAAGATGTGATTCTGGTGCTTGGATCGGTCGAGTGGCACCCTCCAATGCCCTCCTGCATGAGTTTCGATCATTGTGATGGTCAGCTGCGCTCTGCATAATATGATCCTTCAGAGAGGTGTGGACCTTGAGGACAGTGAGGCCCTGGAAGGAGACAGCTCATTGAGGGAGGAGCAGGAGGTAAGAGAGGAAGAGGAAGAGGAGGCAGAGGGGGATAACACTGAACAGAGAGGTGCCCCTGCTGCACAACAAGGTGGCCTCCTCCTGCCATCCACCGGGAAGAGCATCTCCCTCCTCTCCCTCATGGCCTCCAGTATTAGATCCAGGTCAGCATCGATGAAGCAAAGTCTGCCCTGCCCCTAGTGTCAGGCCTCCAATTCCCCTGTGACATTTTGCTTCCCTCTGGTGCAATGGAAGGCTTTCTCACAAAATGCAGATCTCTCCCTCAGGACAACCAGCAGCCTCAGTGATGGTTGCTGTGGGGTGGCCAACTGAGTCCCACCATTAATCTGACCCGCCTCCATTTTCAATCCCATTGGCTCTAAGTGGAGAGGAAACCCTGCTCCTTACCAATTAAGGGCTTACCCTTTTAAAAATTACAATCTGAATCAGTTTCCCACTGGAGGCGGGTGTCTGACCCAAAACCAGACCCGCTTCCTGTTTCCTGCCTCCGTAATGAAAATCCAGCCCCATATGTTGGTGACTTTAGAAGTATCATGTGGTTCATTGTGTTGCATTGCAAATGCATTGTTAGGGGTACAATGCATTGCATGGAAGCTACAGTCATACAGCAAAGTCTGGGCATGGGACGAGTGATGACTATGTGAAAGGTATGTTCAGGAGAAATGCACGTGCTGGATGGCAGCATCCGTTTCTAGTCTCAAATGGGGCTGAATGGAAACCCACCAATACAAGGCCCTACTCATGTAAATCTAGCATGGATGAGGGTGGCCCGTGCCTCACTGCCATGCTGATCTATCTGTTGATGCCTCAGCAGCACCTCAGCATGGGCTGACAGCTCCAGCTAATTATCCTCTTCCTCCGCCTCCTCCTCTGAGGAAGCAGAACACGCATGGCCTTTGTGTGGCTCCAGTTCCTCGTCTCTCTGCATGTTGTGCAAAATGCAGCACACTGTGCAATGCATTATACTCTTGAAAGGCCATATTGGCACCGCCCCCAGACCAAACAAGGAACCAGAAACCCATCTTCAGGAGACCAATTGCCTGCTCAATAGTTGCCCTGTTGGAAACATGGCAGCGGTTGTTCCATTCCTCTGCCTCTGTCATTGGGATCCGCACTGGTGTCAGGAGCCATACCTTCAGCAGATATCCCTCGTCTCCCAGGATCGGCCCATGGAGGCTATGTGGCGGCATGAAGAGTTGAAGCACCTGAGACTGCTTCAGGATGAAAGAGTCATGGCAACTGCCAGGTAATCATTGGCACACTTGCATGAATCTATTGCAGTGGTCACAGACGAGCTGGACATTGAGTAAGTGGAAGCCATTCCTAATCACGAATGCCTCCGCCTGGTCCGATGGCATCTTAATGGCCACCTGGGTGCAGTCACCATCCCCTGCATCTGAGGGAATCCTGCCATTGAGGCAAAGCCTACAGCCCAATGTGCCTGACTAGGTGCAGCTGTGGAAAACTCGATGTCGCCAGATCCCCTCACATACTGGGCATGTCACCTGCATTTTGCTGCTATGGGCGGCCAATGGTGAAATTCTGCGAAGTCTGCAGCCGCTGCCTTGAACTAGCCAGAAGCATAAAAATTCAGGGCGACTGCGACCTTCACTGCTACGGACACTGGATGTCCACTTGGGGCCCGAGGTCCTCATCCAAAAGTGCACATATATCTATGACCACCTGTCGTGAGAGCCACAGCCTTCTGCGGCACTGCTGCTCCGGGAGGTCTAGGAAGATGACCTTTGCCTATAAACCCTCTCGTGAGAGTTGTGCTTTCTTTTGCCTCCTTCCCCTTGGCCAACCCCTCTGCGGTGCTCTGCTACCTGTGGCTTGACGTGGTGTTTGCCCTGCTGCTCCTCTGTTGTGGTCCACTGAATAAGTGGATCCCATCTCCGGGTGTGCCCTTCAATGCAGGGGCCTGCTCAGCCCAGTTGATCTGGCAGATTATGCTGGCGCAAGACATTCGAAATTATTACCACCAACATGTGTTCTATCAGCTGTCTCAGACCAACGATTATTCAATTGCTCTGCAAAGAATCATCCCTGCTGCTTCCCTACTTTGTAATGCTGACTGGATGTCAATTGGAGCAGACAATGGCTTCGCACTGTGCAGCTGCCGAGGAGCTGACACAGCATGGGGCCTGTGCGCTGTTTCTAATAGCTGTCTTTGGAAGCCATATTAAAAAAGGGTTAAGTGAAAGGTGATTTGTAAATGGGGTGCATAGATGGACTCCATATTAGTAAAGAAACTATGAAAAATTACATGCGATGTGAGGTTATAAACCAGGGAGGTATATAAGTTGAATTCTTTTAATGTTCCAGCTGGTCCTTTGGGATATTGTTTTAGTATGATTCCATTAAGACACAATTTAGGAATATTTATTCTATTTCCTTTACACTGGGGACGGACCAAGCTCATATTCCGTGTTGATTGCATATATATTTTTGCGATGGTGATAAATCAAAAGTGAATTCAACTATTTTAAGCTAATTTGTGGACTGTAAATGCAACTTTAGCAAAGACTAATGGACTGAGAGTCTGTAATATGGCCAGGGAAAAAACTAGTGTCTATTAAAGGACTCCATAAACAAATTGTTTGTCCACAGCTTTCATTATGTGCTGTTGTGTACCAAATATATGCTATTACAATAAAAATGCAGCACGAAAATTGTTGTACAGATCGATCAAATCTTAATGTGTTCCATCTCCACCAAGACCCACCCAATGTTGTTGTTTTTTAAAATTTGTTCAGGGGATGTAGGTGTCACTGGCTAGGCCTGCAATTATTGCCCATCCCTAATTGCCCTTGAGAAGGCGGTAGTGCGCTGTCTTCTTGAACTGCTGCAGTCCATGTGGGGTAGGTACACCCACAGTGCTGTTAGGAAGGGAGTTCCAAGATTTTCACCCCGCGACAGTGAAGGAATGGCGATATAATTCCAAGTCAGGATGGTGTGTGGCTTGGCGGGGAACTTCCAGGTGGTGGTGTTCCCATGCATTTGCTGCCCTTGTCCTTCTAGGTAGTAGAGGTTGCAGGTTTGGAAGGTGCTGTCTAAGGAGCCTTGGTGAGTTGCTGCAGTGCATCTTGTATATGGAACACATTGCTGCCACTGTGCATCAGTGGTGAAGGGAGTGAATGGTTAAGGTGGTGGATGGGGTAACAATCAAGCGGGCTGCTTTGTCCTGGATGGTGTCGAGCTTCTTGAGTGTTGTTAGAGCTGCACCCATCCAGCCAAGTGGAGAGTATTCCATGACACTCCTGACTTGTGTCTTGCAGATGGTGGACTGGCATTAGGGAAACAGGAGGTGAGTTACCTGCTGTAAAATTCCCAGCCTCTGACCTGTTTTTGTAGCCACAGCATTTATATGGCTGCTCCAGTTCAGTTTCTGGTCAATGGTGACCCCCAGGATGTTGATGGTGGGGGATTCAGCAATGGTAATGTCATTGAATGTTAAGGGGAGATGATTAGATTCTCTCTTGTTGGAGATGGTCATTGCCTGGCACTAGTGTGGCGTGAATGTTACTTGCCACTTATCAGCCTCAGGCCTGGAAGTTGGCCAGGTCTTGCTGCATATGGACATGGGCTGCTTCAGTATCTGAGGAGTCGCGAATGGTACTGTGCATTGTGCAATCATCAGCGAACATCCCCACTTCTGACCTTATGATGGAGGGAAGGTCATTGATGATGCAGCTGAAGATGGTTGGGCATAGGACACTACCCTGAGGAACTCCTACAGTAATGTCCTGGAGCTCAGATGATTGACCAACCACAACCTTTGCGCTAGGTATGACTCCAGCCAATGGAGAGTTTTCCCCCTGATTCCCATTGACCTCAGTTTTGCTAGGGCTCCTTGATGCCATACTCGGTCAAGTGCTGCCTTGATGCCAAGGGCAGTCACTCTTACCTCACCTCTTGAGTTCAGCTCTGTTGTCCATGTTTGAACCAAGGCTGTAATGAAGTCAGGAGCTGAGTGGCCCTGGCGGAACCCAAACTGAGTGTCAGTGAGCAGGTTATTGCTGAGCAAGTGCCGCTTGATAGCACTGTCGACAACCCCTTCTATCACTTTGCTGCTGGAGTAAATTTATGGTGATTCTATCATAATACTTGCAGCTAATGCAACAGCTCAGAATCCAGTATGTGCCATGGTAAATAAAGAAAGACTTGCATTTATACAGCACCTTTCATGACCACCGGACGTCTCAAAGCGCTTTCCAGCCAATAAGGTACTTTTGAAATATAGTTAGTTAATGTTGCAATGTAGGAAAGATGGCAGCCAATTTACACACAGCAAGCTCCCAAAAACAGCAATGTGACAATCACCGGATAATCTGTTTTCATGATGTTGATTGAGGGATAAATATTGGCCAGGACACCGGGGATAACTACCCTGCTCTTCTTTGAAATTGCATCATGGGATCTTTTACATCCACCTGAGAGAGCAGTTGGGTCCTTGGTTTAATGTCTCATCTGATAGACATCGCCTCAACTCCCTCAATACTACACTGGAGGGTCAGCCTTGATTTTTGTGCTCAAGTCGTGGAGTGGAATGTACACCTGGAACCTTCTTAGGCGAGAATGCTACCAACTGGGCCACAGCTGACACCAATGGTGACACAATATCATGATGTGCACTGAAGCCAATTTGTATACATATTACATTTACCTAATGGTGCAACACCTACTTAATTGTGAGTTCAGACTCATGTCCTGGTAAGTAGGTACAAGGGTCTGTATATTCAGGACCCCCATTCAACAGAAACGTGGCAGTAATGCCCCAAGATGACTTAACATCTGATATACAATATCATTGAGGCTGCAGCAATGTTCCTCTGGGCCTAACTCTGAATGGCCAAAGCACCTCACTGAGTCAGGTGGTAGGTCCATTTTTCTTTGTAGTTTTTCCTTGATATACAATGCCCTCAGCTAGGAAGCCAAGGGATCCAGATCTCAGCAGTCCAGACTTCAAAAGGGCTATGAATAGGGAGTATCAATCTCATGTGGAAACAATTTCCAGACATATGTTTGAGATGATAGGTAGTGTACGGAGTCTACTACCTACATCTGCAGCACATTGTGACTACAGTTGAAAAGAAAAAAGCAGATGATCACGCTCCTAACAGTCGTCTCTAGGCCTCCAAATAGTGAGAGAGAGAGAGAGAGAGAGAGAGACAGAGGAGCAAATCTGCCAGGAAATCTCAGAAATGTGCAAGAACTATACAGTGGTGATACTGGGGCACTTTAATTACCCAAATATCGATTAGGATAATATTAGAATAAAGGGTAACGAGTGGGAGGAATTTCTGAAATGTGTTCAGAAGAACCTCCTTGACCAGCATGTTCTCAGCCCAATTAGAAAAGAGGCATTGCTGGATCTGGTGCTGGGGAATGAGGTGAGCCAAGTGGGCCAAGTGTCTGTGGGGGAGCACTTGGGTAAGAGTGATCATCGTATCAAAAGGTTTAGAATAGGTAATGGAAAAGAGCAAAGAAAAATCTAAAGTAGAACTTCTAAATTGGAGAGGGTTAACTTCAATGGGATGAGAGGGGCCAAGCCAGGGTGAAATGGAACCAAAGATTGCCAGGAAGAGGAGACATTTTAGGTACAGGCTCGGTACATTCCAACAAGGACGAAAGGTTTGGGAACCAAAGCCAGGGCTCCTTGGATGGGTTCCGCCAGGGCCATTCAGTTCCTGGCCTCATTGCAGCCTTGGTTCAAACATGGACAAAAGAAGTGAGGTGAGAGTGACTGCCCTTGACATCAAGGCATCATTTGACTGAGTATAGCATCAAGGAGCCCTAGCAAAACTGGAGTAAATGGGAATCAGCGGGAAAACACTCCGCTGGTTGGAGTCATACCTAGCACAAAGGAAAATGCTTCTGGTTGTTGGACGTCAATCATCTGAGCTCCAGGACATCACTGCAGGAGTTCCTCAGGGTAGTATCCTGGGCCCAACCATCTTCAGCTGCTTCATCAATGACCTTCCTTCAATCATAAGGTCAGAAGTGGGGATGTTCGCTGATGATTGCACGATGTTCAGCACCATTCGTGACTCCTCAGATACTGAAGTAGTCCGTGTAGAAATGCAGCAAGACCTGGACACTATCTAGGCTTGGGCTGATAAGTGGCAAGTAATATTCACACCACCCAAGTGCCAGGCAATGACCATCTCCAACAAGAGAGAATCAAACCATTCCCCTTGACATTCAATGACATTACCATTGGTAAATCCCCCACTATCAACATTCCGGGAGTTACCATTGACCAGAAACTGCACTGGAGTTGCTACAACAGCAGGTCAGAGGCTAGGAATCCTGCAGCGAGTAACTCACCTCCTGAGGAGTATCATGGAATATTCTCCACTTGCCTGGATGGGTGCAGCTCCAAATACACTCAAGAAGCTCGACACCATCCAGGATAAAGCAGTCGCTTGATTGTTACCCCATCCACCACCTTAAACATTCACTCCCTTCACCACCAACGCACAATGGCAGCAATGTGTACCATCTACAAGATGCACTGCAGCGACACACCAAGGTCCCTTAGACAGCACCTTCCAAACTTGCGACCTCTACCACCTAGAAGGACAAGGGCAGCAAATGCATGGGAACACCACCACCTGGAAGCTCCCCTCCAAGCCACACACCATCTTGATTTGGAACTATATCGCCGTTCCTTCACTGTTGTGGGGTGAAAATCCTGAAATTCCCTTCCTACCAGCACTGTGGGTGTACCTAGTCCACATGGACTGCAGCGGTTCAAGAAGGCAACTCACCACCACCTTCTCAAGGGCAATTAGGGATGGGCAATAAATACTGGCCTAGCCAGCGACGCCCACATCCCATGAATGAATAAAAAAAGATAGAGAATATGATGAAAAGAAAAGTGGGTGTAAGATGTGGTCAGATGAATCCTTCAAGTGAGAACCAGGCCAAATACAATAAGTTGAGAGTGGAAGTGAAGAGGAAAATATGACTGGCAAAGAGAGAATATGAGAATAGAATGGCAGTTAACATAAAATGTAACCCAAAAATCTTTTATCGGCATGTAAATAGTAAGCAGATAGTAAGAGGTGGACAGGCCTGTTAGGGACAAAGAGAGTGATATATGCTTGGAGGCACAGGGCAAGTCTGGAATAGCTAACAAGTGCTTTGTATTGATGTTTACTAAGGAAGAGGATTTTTACAAAATATGGATGAAGTGGAGATGGTAGAGGTAATGGATGGGATGAAAATAGTTCGGCAGGATGTACTGGAAAGGCTGGCTATGCTTACAGTGGATAAGTTGCCTGGTCCGATGCCTTACATCCTAGTGTGCTAAGGAAAGTTGGATGGAGCTAGTGGAAGGCTTGCCATAATCTTTCAATCTTCCCCAGATATAGGGGAAGTGCCAGAGGATTGGAAAGTGGCAAATGTGACACTCTTGTTCAAGTAAGGGTGTAAGGACATTCCTAACAAATACAGGCTGGTCAATTTAACATTAGTGGTGGGTAAGGTTTCTGAAACAATAATCGGGGAAAAAAATTATCAGACACTTGAAGAGGTTTGAGTTAATTAAGAAGAGCCAGCATGTATTTGTCTAAGGCAGATCACGTTTGACTAATCTAATTGAATTTTTTGATAAAGTAACAGAGAAGTTTGATGAATCGAAAGCAATGCATGTTATCTGTATCAATTTTAAGACAATGTACTACAAAAAAGACTGTTTAACAAAATGGAGGCTCATGGAATGGGAGGGTCAGTTGTAGCTTAGATTTTTAAAAATGGCTTAAGAACAGAAAACAGCGAGTTGTGGTAAATCATTGTTTTTCAGACTGGAGAATGGTAGATGGTGGTGTTCCCATGGGTCAGTGCTAGGACCATTGTTTTTTTTGAAATATATAAATGATTTGGATATTGGAAAGAGTAAAATTTCAAAATGTGGACTTGGAGGTGTGGCAGACAGTGAGGATTATACTAATCGACTGCAACAGGATATTGATAGGCTCTCAAGACAAGTAGCAGATGGAATTTAATATAATGAAGTGTGAGGTGATGCATTTTGGCAGAAGGGATAGGGAGAGACAATATATACTTAATAGCACAGTCCGAAAGAGTGTGCAGGGACAGACGGATCTTGGGATTCATGTGCAAAGATTTTTGAATGTGGCAGGACATATTGAGAGAGTAGTTAGCAAATCATATGGGATCTTGGGCTTCATAAATAGAGGTATTGAGTAAAAAAGCAGGAAAGTTACGCTAAACCTTTATAATGCTCTGGTTAGGCCACAGCTAGAGTATGGCGTTCAGTTCTGGTCATCACGCTTTAGGATGGATGTGAGGATCCTCGAGAGGATGCAGAGGAGATTTACCAGAATGGTTCCAGGAATGAGCGAATTTAGCTACAAGGTTAAGTTGGAGAAGCTGGAGCTGTTCTCCTTGGAGCAAAGGAGATTGAGGGGAGGTCTGATAGAGGTGGACAAGATTATGACATAGATAAGGTAGACAAAGAAAAGCTGTTCCCATTAGCTGATGGTACAAGGACTAGGGGACACAGGTTTAAGGTTTTTGGGCAAGAGATACAGCGGGGATGTAAGGAAGAACCTTTTTTATGCAGCGAGTGGTAATGACCTTCAACTCACTGCCTATGAGGGTGGTGGAAGTGAGACGATCAACGATTCCAAAAGGAAACTGGATAGGCCCTTGAGGGAAATAATCTTGCAGGGCTATGAGGGATAGAGTGGGGAAATGGGACTGGGTGACTTGCTCGACAGAGAGCCTGCATGGACTTAATGGGTTGAATGACCTCTTGCTGCACTGTAATGACTCTAATAATAATAATGACTCAAAGTTTTTCATGATTTGCAGAGATCCTGGAGACTGTGACAGTCTTGAAAATTGCTGCAGCATGCAAATGCTAGGAAGAGATTGTAAGAGTCTGGTGATTTTTGGAGTGGTAACTGCCAACACTTCAAAAATGCTTTGAACAAACACTTCCAAGACCTCACTGGAGCTATTAGCTCTGTGATGACACCGATCTCTGAGCTTGTGCCCAACTCTAATGCGCCGTAAGGAGTGGGCGCAGATGTCACTGACTCTTTGGAGAGGGGCAATGCCCGCCAATGCCCTCACATGGGACAGCTTCAGACATGAGGCCTGCATTGCCCACAGCTACACTCTTGGACACCCCCACCCCCACCTGCCCCCACCCCAACTAGCTACTGCAACTGCCAGACTGCCGGCAGCCGGTTCCTCTGGGACAGTTGCTACTCTGAAACAACATCCTGAGTTATCTAGGCCTCCAATGTAACCATCCCAGACAACCATCACTCAAGTTCATGCCACTCAGGGAGTACTTTGCAGGAACAATGGATTCCTTGTAACAGCTCTTACCAGCACGATGAAAGAGGCAGCAATTATTTCGGTGGATTTGGATGGAAATGGAGGGGAATGAGGAAAATGGAAAGAGCTTGTTGGTCTTCTTAAACAGAATTCATTTTATTTGGAAGGTGAATTTCGTTGCAGTTGCTTGTGGTCGATTTAAGAATGGATTTTCCAATTTACTGCCCCAAATGCTGTCCCAAAACAGAAGAACTTTGAGGCCTACACTTTAAAGATGGAACTTTACCATTATTCTGACCAAAACATTTTGCACTGTTAACATTCTGCTGCAGTAATTTCCTGTGGGGTCCATTAACAACACTTCAGAACCATTAAAATGATTTCCCAATGAAATACAGCACTGAATACACAAAATTGTAAAATTTGTGGTACTTCATATGTGATCAGTGGGACTCAAGAGAGTTATAATTGGATGATGCCAGGTTGATTATTTGAGACATAAAATTCTAAATGATACACTCAAGTTTTTCTTTTATTATGAAAACAAGGTGAAGGTCCAAAGCCACTTCCACTGTTGGAAAGAGTAAAAGAGAAGATCAATCAGGAAATATTGACCAGGTAATTCCAAACATAGATTTTAAAGCCTGAAATTTGTAGGGAGGAAAAAAGTGTGAGCAAGGAAGGGAATTTCATGATTTGAGGGTATAAGGATATCATGGGATAGGAATCAAAGGTTGGTAAGTAG
Source organism: Heterodontus francisci (assembly GCF_036365525.1). NCBI lineage: Eukaryota > Metazoa > Chordata > Chondrichthyes > Heterodontiformes > Heterodontidae > Heterodontus > Heterodontus francisci. The sequence goes on along the minus strand of NC_090372.1, from coordinate 159,421,040 downwards.
AGTTGTTGTACAGATCAGCCATGATCTAAATGAATGGTGGAATAGCCTCAAGAGGCTGATTGGCATACTCTCATTCCTATGGGAAATAATTCATTAGAGTAGGAAGTGGTGATGAGGTATAGATGGTGATTAGAAGGATTAAGAGCGAAAAGTTCAGATCACCACTGTCCATAGAAATATCACTAAAACAGAGAGTGACAAGACAATGGAGAGAGAGAGAAATTTTGGGGTCTAAAGGGAGATTAACAATGAGATAACTTTTTTTTGCATTCTGACATGGCTCCATGCCAGAAGTGTTAGAGAAGTCTTGCTGGATGTGGGAACTGGACTCAAGTTTTAAATGGACTTAGGTTTCATAGAAAATTAAGTCTAGTTGAGAAATGAAGTATTTGGCTAGTTGCTCTTCTGCTGAGGAAACTATATGTTTAGTTTAGTTTAGTTTAGAGATTCAGCACTGAAACAGGCTCTTCGGCCCACCGAGTCTGTGCCGACCATCAACCACCCATTTATACTAATCCTACACTAATCCCATATTCCTACCACATCCCCACCTGTCCCTATATTTCCCTACCACCTACCTATACTAGGGGCAATTTATAATGGCCAATTTACCTATCAATCTGCAAGTCTTTGGCATGTGGGAGGAAACCGGAGCACCCGGAGGAAACCCACGCAGACACAGGGAGAACTTGCAAACTCCACACAGGCAGTACCCAGAATTGAACCCGGGTCGCTGGAGCTGTGAGGCTGCGGTGCTAACCACTGCGCCACTGTGCCGCCTTAGTAAAATAGTTTTATTTTAAACTAACACAGCCACCGAGAATAGGGTGAGTTTAGGTTGGATGCCCAATTTACACCCTGCCCAATTTTATGCTCAAATGAAGTCAATAATGAGCCTGTTCTGTCATTCAATAAGATCATGGCGGATCCTTGACCTCAACTCCACTTTCCTGTCTGATCCCATAACCCTTGATTCCCTTACAGGCCAAAAGATCTATCAATATCAGTCTTGAATATACTCAACGACTAAGCAATCACAGCCCTCTGGAATAGAGAATTCCAAAGATTTATAACCCTCTGATTGAAGAAATTTCTCATCATCTCAGTCCAAAATTTCTTTATCCTGAAACTATGCCCCCTAGCTCTAGCCTCTCCAGCCAAGGGAAACAGCCTCCCAGCATCTACCATGCCAAGGTCTCTCAGAATCCAACATGTTTCAATCAGATCACCTCTCATTTTTCTAAACTTCGGAGAATAACGGTTCATTCTACTCATTTCTCCTCATTAGACAATCTAGAAAATCTTCATTTCACTCCCCCCCTAGGGCAAGTAGTCCTTCCTTAGGTACAGAGACCAAAACTGTACAAATATTCCAGGTGTGGTCTCACCAAAGCTCTGTATAACTGTAGCAGACTTCCTTCCTCTTGTACTCCAAACCCGTTTCAATAAAGGCCAACATATCATTTGTCTTCCTAACTGCTTGCTGTACCTGCATATTACATTTCTGTGTTTCTTGTACAAGTCCCTCTGAACACCAACACTTAATAGTTTCTCACCATTTAAAAAAAAAATGATTTTTTTCTATTCTTCCTACCAAAATGAATAACACATTTTCCCACATTATACACCATCCACCACCTTCTTGCACACTCACTTAACCTCTCGCTATCCCTTTGCAAATTCTCTGTATCCTACTCAGAGCTTACTTGCCCACCTAACTTTGTATCATAAGCAAACTTGGATATATTCCTGCTCCATTGCCATGATTTTGCCAGAAGTGCCTCAGAAATTCTACGTAAATTGGGCCAGCGCTGCACTTCTTGAATAGTTATGGCATCGGAGCGGGAGCAGCCCAAGGAAATTCTGAGCTCATGTCCTTGTAAAATATTTTAATTTCTCCATTGAAAGACATAGAGGAGATTATGATGTAATGCTTCACTCACTGCACTGCAAGAAGACTGGAGGTTGTGAGCACTAACTGAGTGTGATCTGAAAAATGTTAACAAATGTGGATTGGAGACATCAGCCTTAATATTTATGGGATGGATGGTAAGTGGAGAAGACCATTGATGGGAAGAATGAATACAGTTTGAAAGAAAGCAGAGCACTAGGGAACTCCTAAGTTAATGGCATAAAGGAGGTAGGGTGATTTGAGAGGAAACTAGGATTCAATGTCTTAGAAAATGTCCAAGTCAATTGCAAATGACTCACCAAGGTCTTCAAGGGTAGAACTCCACACAGCAAGATTACTAGTAGCAAGATCGTGCCCAAAACCATATTGGCAAGTATAGATTAATTCTAAATGTGACTAATTATTATGAATTAACAACAACTTCCATACTGATGCAAAGGCAACTTGGTAGAAATTAGAAGGATCACATTTCTTAGAATCAGGCTAAACATGAGAAAATTTCCAAGTAGAAGGAATGCTAGGCTTGGAGAAAGAGAAGCTAAAGACACAATGGGGTTAAGTTCAGAGATGCACATCTTGGAGGCGATGGGAGGCATACCATCAGGAGAAGGGACTTTACTGGGGTTCATTCAATTTTCTATATTTAACATTTTAGGAAACTATTGGGGTTCATTTTCAACTTTGTTGCCTGGGCAGTATAAATGGTGGAAAGGATTGTCTGCCCGTTGTAGAATCACTGATTTTCATTAATTGAAATCAATGGAACAAAATCGGGCAGGTTCTACAATTGGCAGACAATCCACTAAAGCAGATTACAGCCCAAGCAATGAAGTTGAAAATTCCACTCCAATGCCCCACACATCCCCATTAAGCTTGCAAGGGGACTATTTATATCTTGTAACAAATGGGAGATGAATCAACAAACACAAACGAATTGCCTCCCGTTTACCATATTAAATATAGTAAATATCAACCATTCTAAATAAATGAAAACCATCTTTCTAAATTAGTGAAGTCAGAGTTTCCACCAGCATAAACATTAGTAGGTCCACATCTGAATTTGATGTAGCTAACCAACACACCTGCTGCCAGTTGTCTGGGCCCTCCCCTACCACAATTCAAGGGAATTCCTTGTGATAAAGAGAAAAATATGTGCTGGCACTTGTACAATTTTTTTTCAATTCCACTTTTTAAAAAATATTTATTTAACTCTACTTTGACCTGTACCAGAAGGAATCAGATTCTTGATAAATCCCATTGCAACCATTTAATTATAACAAAGATGGAAGAGCAAGGGTATGAAAGGCTGACAGCAGTCATGTTTCTTCATCACTGCTACTACATTTTAGCCTCCCTATTGATGAAACTCCTTAGAACATAAACACCATGGTTTGAATAAGAGGAGTTTATGCATTTGAATAGTCAAAATAGTTTCCAGTGCAATTCTGTAATATAACCAAAATTACTGTAAAGAATAAGGGCAAGGGATAAGGTCAAAGAGAGGACCACATTGAGGAAAAAGTCTTTTCTAATTCATTTTTACAATGTCACATTTTAAACTAAAGGAAATAAAACTGCAGTACGTACATATAGAAATTTCTAAGGAGAAGGTAATCAAACAAAACTGCAGAATATTCATCCATGTTTCTTCCTTAGTCCTGGGCGTACTACCTTTCTATAGCCCTTACCTATAACACCACATCAATTGCCTTCCCTTCCGTTACCCTGCTCAGTCCCAACAGAACAGAAACCATCATGTCCCATGGAGTGTATGATTATCGCTGACTGAATCTGTCATAGTGTGGATCAGAACATATTTTGGTCAGCAGAAAGTTAGACCCTGCGACTATTATGAAGACACGTGCCATGCCTTTGTCAGAAACTTGCCAGAAATTATGTTGAAATTGTCACAAACAACACAGAAATCAGTTTTCAGAAACAGAACCAGATGTGCTGATGAAGGAAGTGATGCCAGATGGGCAGCACCAGCAAAGACTCAGAATACAAAGTCCAGAAGGAAGGCACTTATACTTCAATGCAACATCAGTCTCAAATAGATCCCTAAAAGGATTCCAAAGATTCGAAAAGAATTTATTTAACCAAAAAGCAGCATTCACCAAACAATTCTGAGATGAAAGTGATGGAGAATCACAAATACCAACAATAGCAGAAGTGAAAGTTCCTTTGCTTATTGTTGTTGAAACAATGCATGCAATGTTAGGTTTTGACCAGGGATGACTGTATCCTTGTCTGTGAGCAGTTGAGCATTCCCTGCATTTTTGAAAATCCTGCATTAACACAGAACTTCTGCTGCCTTGACAAACAGTTTTGAAAAAACAAATGAAGTGTGAAGAACGCACCACAAAAGCCTCAATCATCTCGAGAATGCCACCAGTTATTATTGCGCTCTGAACAATGTACAATTCTCCCTCAAGTGGTTGGAAAGACAAATATTCAGAGAATTAATAACGTTTAAAGCTTTGTGGCAGGAGTTATTTACAAGGGGCTGAATTTTATGGACCCTCTAGGGATGGGCAGGGTGGCAGGAGGGGTCCATAAAATTGCGTGGTGGAATGCTGTTGCCTACCCGATGCTATTGAATTTAGTTCAGGGTGGGGAAGATCGAGGACAGCTTTCCCACCCCGAGGCCAACTGAGGTCCTTAAGTGGCCAATTAAAGGCTGCCACCCAGCCCCATGCCCTCAGCAACCCACCACCACCCCGCACCCTCTGACCCCCCCCAACTCTCACCAGGCCTGCCTGATTGGCCCGACAGGCCCAGCCCCACTTACTTGCAGTCCAAGGCTTCATGGCTGCTCCTGGTCAAGTGACTGCTGCAGTTCCAGCAGTGGCTACCACTCCTGGTGGCACTGCTGGGACTGCTGTGCTGCCGGCACTCTGAGTGGCTTGCAGCTCCTGAAGGCGGAATCCTCATCATTAAAGGGACAGGGACCCCAGCGCCACCAGTTAATTGCCCAAGCACCGTGAAACACAGTCAGGGGTCCGTCAAAAGGTGAGGCAGGGTTCCCCTCTCCTTTTTGGCCCACCTCAAATCCAGCCCATGGAGTCCACATAAGTGACAAATCTCTATGATGGTTTTTCTGCTCATTCTGAAGATCCTCATTTAGTCACTCCAAGGCTTTCTTGCTCTGCTACATCCCTCTACTTGGATATTTACTTTTCCAGCCTTGTCCAATTCCCCATATTTTCTCCATATCCCTTAATATCTTTATAGTAAGTATCTATCTCTGTTTTAAGCACTGCAATTGATTCTGAATAACATGTTGAAGCAGTTCATTTCACAGTTTCAGAATCCACAATGTCATTCCCTATTGATCTTGTCAGTTCCCGTATTGTTTTAAACATCTCAATCAGCTTACTCCTTAACTTTCTCATCTCCAGGGAATATAATTCAAGTTTACCCTGTCTCCCTTTATAGCTATATCCCTTTATCTTGGGTATCCTGGTTCATCAGCTCTGAACTTTCTTCAAGGCCAGTATATCCACTGTAAAATGGAATGCCCAAAACCAAACACAATATCCGAAATGCAGTCTGACCAGTGTAGTAGCATTTCCTGGCTATTCTATTCTACACCTCCTATGATGCTCAGTTCACCTGCTTTATACAGTAGTGCATGAGTATCAAACTCATGCCAACACTAACACCCTAACAATACAAATGTGCCATATATTGCTTTCAAGCCTACTCTCAAATTCCACTGTGTTGAAATTGTGCAGCACATTACGCTGGGTTGAAACTGTGCCACACATTAATAAAGGAAGTGGCTGCAGAGATAGCGGAGGTATTGGTTGAAATATTCCAGAACTCACTGGATTCCGGGAGGGTCCCAGCGGATTGGAAAACCGCTAATGTGACACCCCTGTTCAAGAAGGGAGGGAGACAAAAAGCAGGAAACTATAGACCAGACAGCCTAACATCGGTGGTTGGGAAAATACTAGAGTCCATTATTAAGGAAGAAATACAGGACATTTAGAAAAGCTTTACGCAATCAAACAGAGTTAACATGGTTTTGTGAAAGGGAAATCATGTTTGACAAATTTGCTAGAGTTCTTTGAGGATATAACAAGCAGAGTTGACAAAGGGGAACCAGTAGATGTAGTGTATTTGGATTTCCAGAAGGCATTCAATAAGGTGCCACATAAAAGATTATTGCACAGGATAGGAGCTCACCTTATTGGGGGTGATAGAAAAATAGAGCAGGAGTAGGCCATTCGGCCCTTTGAGGCTGCTCCACCATTCAATACGATCATGGCTAATCATCCAAACTCAGTAACCTGTTCCCGCTTTCTCCCCGTATTCCTTGATCCCATTAGCCCTAAGAGCTATATCTAACTCTTTCTTGGATATATTTAATGATTTGGCCTCAATTGCTTTCTGTGGTAGAGAATTCCACAGGTTCACCACTCTCTGGGTGAAGAAATCTCTCCTCATCTCAGTCCTAAATGGCTTACCCTTTATCCTTAGACTGTGTCCCCTGGTCCTGGACTCCCCCGCCATCGGGAACATCCTTCCTGCATCTAGTCTGTCCAGTCCTGTTAGAATTTTGTAGATTTCTATGAGATCCCCTCTCATTCTTCTAAACTCTAGTGAATACAAGCCTAATGTATTAGCATAGATTGAGAATTGGTTAACTCGCAGACGACAGAGAAACGGGATTAATAAGTTTATTTCTGGTTGGAAAGACGTAACTAGTGGAGTGCCACAAGGATCAGTCTTAGGGCCTCAATTACTTACTACCTATATTAATAACTTGGGAGGAAGGGGCAGAGTGTAATATATCCAAATTTGCTGACGATACAAAAACAGGCGGGAGGGCATGTTGTGATGAGGACATAAGGAATCTGCAAGGGGATATAGATAGGCTGAGTGAGTGGGCAAAAACTTGGCAGATGGAGTTTAATGTAGGAAGGTGTGAGGTCATGCACTTTGGTAGGAAGAATCAAAAGGCAGACTATTATTTAAATGGAGAAAGACTTCAAAAAAGTGCAGCACAGAGGGATCTGGGTGTTCTTGTGCATGAAACACAAAAAGTTAGCATGCAGGTGCAGCAAGTAATTGAGAAGGCAAATGGAATTTTGGCCTTTATTGCTAGGGGGTTGGAGTTTAAAAATAGGGAAGGCTTGTTACAACTGTACAGTGTGTTGGTGAGGCCGCACCAGGAGTATTGTGTACAGTTTGGTCCCCATATTTAAGAAAGGATATACTGGCATTGGAGGCAGTTCGAAAGAGATTCACTTGGCTGATTGCTGGGATGAAGGAGTTGACTTATCAAGAATGGCTAAACAGTTTAGGCCTTTATTCATTAGAGTTTCAAAGAATGAGGGGTGATCTTATTGAAATGTACAAGATTCTGAGGGGAGCTTGACAGGGTAGATGTTGAGAAGATGTTTCCACTAGTGAGGGAAACTCGAACTAGGGACATAGTTACAGAATAAGGGGACACTCATTTAAAACTGAGATGCGAGGGAATTTCTTCTCTCAGAGGGTAGTGAATGTCTGGAATTCTCTACCCCAGAGAGTTGTGGAGGCTAGATCATTGAAAGTATTTAAAGAGGAGATAGATAGATTTTTGAAATATCGGGGAGTTGAGGGCTATGAGGAGCTGGCATGAAAGAGGAGTTGAGGACTGGGGCAGATCAGCCATGATCTTATTGAATGGTGGGCAGGCTTGAGGGGCTGAATGGCCTACTCCTGCTCTTATTTCTTATGTTATGTTCTTATGTTATTAGTCATAAATGTAATAGCACATGTATAATGTTAATTCAAAGGAATCACCCTTTCATTAATGCATTTGTTACTACTATAACCAATTTTATGCGGTGAATAGATTAGATTGGATTCCCACCTCAATAATTGGCTAAATTGAGACAAGACAATGTGGAATTTTTTGCCTACCAGATGAATAAGAGTGAACAAGTCAAATTGGCAGAAATCTATCCAAAATCTAGTTTTCCATCCAAATTTCAATTTCCTGTCTGGTGAAAAGCAGGCAAAAGTTTTACTTCACACCTCAAGGATTTCCTGGGCCCCTTTGAAGTCAGCCAGCATGAAGCCAAAGTTAATGAGGTAATTAAGGAAGGAACAAGAAAGTGCCAATGACTAAGTACCTATAATTCAAACAGCTAACCAAGACTACAGAACACAGCCACTGGCTCAGAAAATATGCTGCGACAAATTGGAAATAGAATCAAAAACAAATTACTTCAGTATATAAGAGTTGGGTAGGATTAGGGAGTTGAGGAAATACTCTTATATCTTGTAATAAAATGAGTGTGGTGGCTCCCTCAGGGTGTAAAGGTTTGTCACCAGCTGACCTTTCTGCAAAGGTCACCACAATAACACAATTTCTTGAAATGTGATATCTGAAGTGTATATTAGAGGGCATATGGTGTCAGTAATGTCGCATATGTTTTGCATAGGTTTACCACATTTATTGCAAACACGTGCAGAATAATATATAATATATTATAGCTTTTCATGAAGTAAATGAAGCTATCTTTAGACTACTTTAATTTCATAGGGAAAGGTTAAGGGTGCAAAACAAGCTTCTGCAACACTCTTGTGGCCCATTTCTTTTGACTGAGAGATTATGTGCTGGTAAATACAGAACTCGCCAACAAGTGGAGGGGAGCTATAGGCTCATGTAGAGGCCACTTCAAGGGACCCCAGGTGGAATTTTATGCTCGCCCCCACAGCGGGATTGGAGGCAGGGAGAGCATAAAATTGAGTGGTATGGTGGTGGGGGGGGGGGACGGTTGCCGCCACCATCCCACCTCTGCCAAAATTTAGTCCAGGGCGGGAAAGCATGTGAACAGCCTTCCTGCCCCGCCGCCAATTGACTGGGTAATTCACCCCCAATTAAGAGCCTCTGCCCACCGCAGCCGCAATTACCCGTGCAGCGGGTGGCCCTGTTACTGCGTGAGAAGCAGGTTGGAAAAACCATGCGGGGTGCTTCCTGACTCTGGGAGCGATGGGGGCAGGGAGGCGGGTGTCCCTAGTTCATAGGCACTTAGTGCCTGAACGAGGGAGCTGGCATTGGGAAGAGCGGGAGTGGGGCACCTGAGGGCTAACCCTGCCCGTGCTGCCGACCTACCTCCCCCACGACCCTCATCCGGTGAGACCCCTCCACTCTGACCTACCTGAGGCCTGGGGCACCAGCACGCTCCTCAGACTCCAGTAGGTTCAGCCTGATTGGCTAGCACCTCTCCAAGGGTGGGACATCTGGCGACAGAGTCCTAAATCCTATGGAAGGCCTGCCGCCGTCCATGTAACTGCCTGATTGGCACTAAATTCAGTGAGCCTTCCAGAAAAGAGGTGACACGGGGATCTCGGTGTTGGTTTCCCCGACGTCGAGACCCCTGCCGCCAACATAAAATTTCCCTCGCTGTGTGTAATGAAAACTGGGACTGTAAAATAGGAGTGATGTCTAATTCAATAGCTGTCCTTTGCTCTTTTGCTAATCCTCCGAACATAACAAAATCGCCAGGCACCACATGGCATTTAAATCAGAGACTGAATGCAAGGCGAAAGTGACATTGATGATGAAACTTTTGTACCATGTTCCACCAGAGACAAATTAATTATGTATAAATGGTGTTCACAACTATTACTTTGGATTTCCTCCGTTAATTGAACCGCAATATAGCTGATCATTGTTCCATAGCCAACACTGCACAAGGATTTGCTACGGTACAGACTTCTCAAACAGCAAGCTAGTGGAAACATTTCCTGAGTGCAAAATTTTAGCAGAACATTGCATTTAACATTTACTTGAAAGTAAAGCATCATAAATTGGTATATAGGCAGTATTCACAAATCTCTGTGGAGTCACAAATTGCAAGTTCAAGGAAGTGGAATTAGAGGGGCCTCTGCCTCTTGGTAATTATCTACAGACAGTAGGAAAAGCATGCTTATTGACAACAATGCAATATATATATAGGCATAAACATTGCTTAAACTGTCATCTAGAATGAATGAAGTTAGTTAACCATTGTGGATTATTACTGATGAAGTTTAGCTAATCAACTAATTTTAAGTCATATTAAAGGCACATATTTGTCCTGGTAAAGTAATGAACATAATTCTTCCAGATGTACATGATAAGTGATGCAATGTCAGCATGTCACTAATTGCAACTGTTAAATGCAATTATGTATATTTTTTTAAAGTGGCAATGTGGTCGCCAGCAGGAATCAGGTTAATAAGCGGGATGTGGCTGCATATTTCTCATTCCACGCAATTATGTCATTTTAAACAATATGTATTATATATGTTGATAGTTCCAAACCTTAGCCTTCTTTCAGATGACTAATATAGAGATGTTACGCATTTAATTTGCACTTCCATCCCTCAAGACTGCAACATTTTATAATAATTAGTCTTTAATAAGACCTTCACAGCCCTTAATAAGTAATCTTTCCCCCAGTAACTTCTTTATAGTTAGTTTAAGACTTAGATTAATGATATTAAGAGACAAAAGATGATGAATACCTGAAATTAAATATGGCCAGTGTATCTTATATTTAACTAAATGATAAATATTTGTTCTTACCTGTTTCTGAAGGAAAGTTTCACTGTAGTAGTTAATTATTGGCTTAAGATCCCCTGAAGAATGTGATTCATCCAGACTGTAATTTAAACCAACACTAATTGGTGTTAATTTATCGCGAAACTCCTTTTCATCCTAAAATTTAAAAAAACATTGAAATTAACAAATTCTTACTGAAATGGGGAACAACTTAATGTTCTTTATTTATTTTATTTAGAGATACAGCACTGAAAAAGGCCCTTTGGCCCACCGAGTCTGTGCCGACCATCAACCACCCATTTATACTAATCCTACACTAATCCCATATTCCGACCACATCCCCACCTTCCCTATATTCCCCTACCACCTACTTATACTAGGGGCAATTTATAATGGCCAATTTACCTATCAACCTGCAAGTCTTTGGCTGTGGGAGGAAACCGGAGCACCCGGCGAAAACCCATGCGGTCACAGGGAGAACTTGCAAACTCCACACAGGCAGTACCCAGAATTGAACCCGGGTCGCTGGAGCTGTGAGGCTGCGGTGCTAACCACTGTCTTGCTTATAAACAGCTATATGTAATGCATGCATTAAATACACATTTCAAACTGCACCTTGTAATAATAATAATAGCATTCACTCCACACAGGTGCCAAGCAATGACCATCTCCAAGAGAAGAGCCTTACAACCTTCCCTTGACATTCAACAGCATCACATCATCATGGAATCCCACACCATCAACATCCTAGGAGTCACCATTGACCAGAAACTTAACTGGATTAGCCACATACATACTGCGGCTACAAGAACAGGTCAGAGGCTGGGAATTCTGTAGTGAGTGACTTACCCCTGACTCCCCAGAGCTGGTCCACCATCTACCATGCACAACTCAGCAGTGTGATGGAATACTCTCTACTTAACTGGCCTGCCTGATATACCTTGTAGGTCCATTTTTTTTTCTCCCAAGCACATTATAATTACCACTGGAAAACCCAAGGGTGCCAAAGGAAATTACCCTATCTGGTGCTGACAGAGGATTTAAAAAAAACAAATGGCATAAAGCCTAATGAGAGCCTAAGTGCCAGCTGAAAAAAAGAAACTGTCATAAAATGACTGAAATATGAAAGATTTAGATTACTTAACTCATGTTGATCCCTCAACAAGTCTAGACACCCACTTTAAATTCTTCAAGTGTCCTTTGTGCTTGAACAATAGGAAATAACATGCAGGATAGAGATATCCCTAAAAACATATGTAAAAGCATCTGCGTATTTCAGCTGGAAACTTCCAAAGCTGCTGGTCCTACCTCCCAAAAACCATGCAATGGAGAAAAATGGGTAGACTTCCAAATGGATAAAACTAATTTTCCATTTGCCCACCTAATTATTGACACTATAATGGACAGCTAGCAGCAGAAAACCAAAACTTCTCTTTCATTTTTAATATAGAGACATAAAAATTGTTCAAGTCCATAGTTGCTCACTGTTTCAGTCCTGCTAACTGCCTTTCTTTTCACCTCAAGTCACCTTTGTAAGCTGGTAACTTACTCCTCATTTGTGCTTATATATAACTGATAATTCTTCCATTCTCATGAAAGCGTTTCCATAATGCACCATTGTTTGCAAAATCCTATATTGCATGTTGCTTTTGTCAATAATCTGTATATATTTATTGTGTTCTTTTCAACCTTGTCTGTAATTCAGCAAGTATTTCCTGGCCAAACACTATTATTGCATAATCAAATCCTGATTTTCAGTATAACTGCCATGAGCAATGATTTTTTTGGTAAAATACATTTTACATATCCCAATTATTTTACGTATTTTTGCTTCATTTGCCATAGATATCTTTACCCTGAAACATGTTCACTAACAATCTTATTTATCCCGTGGCAGCTCCAGGCTTATAGCATATATTCATGTCCCGATACCTCACAAATAATAGAAAGATTATTTGTCTTTGACAGCTTTAAGAATAAGATATTTTTCAAACTCATGCTTCTTTAGACTTGCCCACTCTCTGCGTTCCAATAACCAACCAAAGACAGAAAAACCTAGAATTTTTTTGGGCAATTATATAATAGCAAAGTAATTGATCTCTATGGACAGTAGATACTGTACTGAAGCACGAAACATAACACAATCAATTCTGTGACTTTAGGTACATGCAAAAGTTTCCTCAAATTCTTTAATTACACTTCACATCAGCAGAACCTGCCACAATGGTTCAGCAAGTTTTTCCACTGAGCAGCTAAGCCATACAAACCAGGAATGACCAGCTTCAATCCCCCCTCTGTGCCACAGGCACAACAAATGGTCTCAGTACCACTGGGTGAAAAAGGGGGAAAATCACTTCAGGTTACTGTATCTCAACACAGTCAAGTGACTATTTCTGGAAGTGCATGTGTGTGAGCACTGGACAGGATCAGACCTGTCTGTAATGCCTTACACAAGTTCACAAATCTATTGACACTCAAAGGGCTTGGTTAGGTCAGTTGGCTAGCTGGCTAGAGTGTGATGCAGAATAACGTCAACAGCACAGGTTCAATTTTTGTACTGGTTTAGGTAGTTCTTGGGGCCTGCCCCCTCATTTTGTTCGCATAGTGATATCATTGCATAAGCCATGATTAGCAACCCATGGACAATGAGGATGATACATAGAGAGAGGGAGAGAGAGAGAGAGAGATTAACACTCACTGGCAAAATTTACACATGTAAAATGTGCACTGGAGTGAGGTACTGGAGGATAACCAAAGCCATGAGATCATACCAGCACTACCCACAAACACTCAACAAGTCGTCAACATCTTCAATTTAAAATAACAATTAAAAAATCTTAGTCCTTGGAGTGGTTTGTGTACCTAATCACCCTGCCCACAAAAAATCCTTTAGACATTTATTAAGTATGTACTTACCGTAAGGTAAACAATGAATTCTTGGTACTTGGAACGTTCCAATTTTCCAATGACTAATTGGAATGTGTGTTGTGGTCGATGATAATTAAGGAATAGCGTTCTCACAATTCCTCCTTTCTGCTTCAGTCTGTCTAGCTGAAGGTTAGCTATCAGAACTTGGGAAAAGAGAAATTTGGATGGTTTTTAAGATAGCATCACAAGCCACACAAAGAATATTATGCTCTTATTATTCACATGTTTAGGAAGCTTTCAGTTAAATAGGTTCAAGTCCATAGAACTATCCTCAATGGCAAAGGATAGGAGGTAGAAGATAATTTAGCAGAACTCAGATAAAAGTCAAGATGAGCTATATTTATAAACCATAAGAATATAGAGTTTAACTTCCTCACGTAATGCACTGTTTACAGCTTTGCATAAATGTATTTTTTGTATTACTTTACAATAGTGCACACAAGAATTTTCTGGAAATCATAAAGCAGTACACTAGCAGATGCGCTTTTAACTATCAGTTTCGTCTTGGGTGAGACTAACTGCAATTTAAATTTCAATTGTAACCAGATTTCTGTCCATGTTTGTGAACTGTGTATTTGTGTAATGCTCACCTACTGTATCTGGAATACCATGGCCTGACACATTTGCAGAAACTTTCACAGTGAAACTGTAAATAGAGAAGGAAGAATAAGAATTAGTTAGCTCTTTCCACAAATTTTCAGCCCTCTCAATAGGAACTTCAATATGTGTAATTAGACTGCTGTACATTCCATAATTTTGTTCAGAATACTCTGAGGACAGGCAGCTACATACTCTGAAGCCTCCAGGAGACTGAACATATTGGCACGGATTTTACAGTCGAAATAATGGCGAGGCTAACAGCGTTCACCATTATTAAGGAGTAAGTTGGACAGTATCTTCTGGTATCTGCACATGAGCAGTTAAATGCAGAAATCACTTGCAGAAGCTTTGCTAATAGCAGCATCTTGCTGAGAGACATGGCATTCAAATATATGGAAGGACATGAATTTGCAGTATTTACATTAAACACACCAGAAAAAGTTAGGGCTTGTCCATTTAATTGTAAGTGAATTTTTATCACAGAATCACAGCGTGACAGAAATCACAAATGCCAAAGGGAAAAATATTAACTTCATCGGATGAAACTCTGAATCACAGAATGATTACAGTGCAGAAGGAGGCCATTCGGCCCATCGTGTCTGCACTGGCTCTCTGAAAAAGCAATTCCCTCAGTTCCATTCCCCTGCCTTCTCCCCGTAACCCTGCACATTCTTCCTTTTCATAGAACTGTCTAATTCCCTTTTGAATGTTTCAATTGAACCTGCCACCACCATGTTCTCAGGCAGCGCATTCCAGACCCTAACCACTCGCTGCGTGAAAAAGTTTTTCCTCATGTCACTTTTGTTGCTCTTAGCAAATACTTTAAATCTGTGCCCTCTCATTCTTGATCCTTTCATGAGTGGGAACAGTTTCTCTCTCTCTACTCTGTCCAGACCCCTCATGATTTTGAATACCTCTATCAAATATCCTCTCAGCCTTCTCTTCTCCAAGGAAAACAGTCCCAACTTCTCCAATCTATCTTCATAACTGAAGTTCCTCATCCTTGGAACCATTCTTGTGAATCTTTTCTGTACTCTCTCCAATGCCCTCACGTCTTTCCTCAAGTGTGGCACCCAGAATTGGACGCAATAGTCCAGCTGAGGCCGAACTAGTGTCTTATTCAAGTTCAACATAACATCCTTGCTCTTGTACTCTATGCTCCTATTAATAAAGCCCAGGATACTATGTGCTTCATTAACCACTCTCTCAACCTGTCCTGCCACCTTCAATGACTTATGCACATATACAACCAGGTCCCTTTGCTCCTGCACCTCCTTTAGAATTGTACCCTTTATTTTATATTGTCTCTCTATGTTCTTCCTACCAAAATGAATCACTTCACATTTCTCTGCACTGAACTTCATCTGCCACCTGTCTGCCCATTCCACCAACTTGTCTATGTCCTTTTGAAGTTGTACACTATCCTCCTCACAGTTCACAATGCTTCCCAGTTTTGTATCATCTTCAAACTTTGAAATTATGTCCTGTACACCAAGGTCTAGGGCAAGGGTCCCAACACTGACCCCTGGGGAACTCCACTACAAACCTCCCTCCAGCCCGAAAAACATCCATTAACCACTACTCTTTATTTCTTGTCACTCAGCCAATTCATGATAAGTCTTAACTACTGCCAAACAACCTTTATTGCACTGAAAATTAATTTTTAAAAACGTGGAGTCTCATTCCTTCAGATTTTCATGATGAGATTTTTTTAAACTTTACCTTTCTGTCTATTTTATCTCTCCCTCTCTCAATCCTATCCTTTGTTTCTCTTTCTTTCGCATTCTGTACATGGTTCGGCACTAGATTAAATATTCAAACTTACATTTCCTAGACTCTGTGGCCCTGATATTTAGAGGGAGGCAGGGAAGGAACTGGGGATGGGTGGGATTCACTTTTGCACTCAGGAAGCTGGGAAGAATGAGTTTCCCTCGGGTCCTGCCAAATATAAACGCAGAGCCCGATTAGCACATGTCTCATTTCTCGGCCGCAGCTAGCCAGATTGAGAAGCTGGCTGTCGAGTGGCTTGGCTTTCTGCACAAAGCTGCAGCTATGGACTGGAGAGGAAGGGAGAAAGGATTGGAGAGGCCAGAGGGGAAGGGGTGGTGGGTGACTGGAGGCCTGTGTCAGGGGATACTGGAGCCTGCTTCCAGGGGAGAGGTCAGATGGGTTAGGGGTGTTAAAGGGAGAGATGAGAAGGGTCAGTGTGGGGGAGTGATTGGACAGGTTGAGGGGGAGAGATTGGAAGATTCAGAGGGAGAGATCGAAAGGGTCGGGGGAAAATTGAAGGGGTTGAGGGTAGAAAGATCAGAAGGAGAGATTGGAAGAGCCAGTGAACAGATTGGGAGAATAGGGAGGAGAGAACTGAAGGGTTGGGGAGGAAGATCGGAAGGGTCGGGGGGAGGTGGGAAAGATTGGGGGGAGATCGGAAGGGTCGGGGAGGGAAATCAGAAGCGTTGCGGAGGGAATCAGAAGGGTTGGGAAGATGAAGATCAGAATGTTCAGAAGGAGAGATAGAAAGGGTAGGGTGGGAAATTGGAAAGGTCGTGGTGGAGATTGGAAGGTTTTGGAAGGGGGTCCGCAGTGTCAGGAGGAGATCAAAAGGTTCGGGGGTCAAGATTAGAAGGGTCGGGGGAGATTGGAGGCTGCAGCTGAAGAGCACAGAGAAGGGAGGGAGGGCTGGAAAAGGGGGTCAGATTCAGAAGCTAGAGATTGTAAAGATCAGGGTGGTGTGAGATCATGGTTTGGGGGTATTGTGTCTCAGGGAGGGAAGGTTGGATTGGCCGGTGTCGGAAACGGCTGGTCATGGGAAGGAGGAGTCTTGGTGGTTCGTGGGACAGCCCTTCCGCTCATCCCGGCCCACAAGCAGTGCTGGAAAGGCACTTAATTGCTGGATCCAACAGTCCTTACCTCCCTTCAGCTGCCAACTTTCCCGAAGGCAGGGAATCTGTGGCAGACAATGTTAAATTTAAAATGGAGGCAGAATCTAAGGCATGAAGTGTCATTAAAGTATTTAAAGTAGCCACCCAACTTGTGGGAGCGGGTTGGTCACTTGGCCCCGTCCCACCTTTGTAAAAACTGGAAATGGGTGGGTTCTGGGTAGGTTAAGTTCAGGTTTGAGATTTGTAACAATGTAACCAAACTCAAACCCACCATTTTTGGGTGTTAAAACTCCCCCTTGCATGTAAGGATTCTTCAATCTGATTAAGTTAAGAACTGTTGATTACTCTGTTCACAAAGGTCCCAGATTCCCTTTAGCGAGTGCTGTGCTGTCGTTGCTTTCTAATTACTGCAAGTCACAATGCAAAACCGACAGTACGTTTGTGGGCAAGTGTAAGTGTAAGTGTAATTAATGGCTAGTTCACCACTGACCACAAAGTTTGTGCCATGATTATCACTTTCTGAAGCGCCTGAAAAATTTCGAATAATATTTAGTGTGAAAAACGATCATTTTCCTACTGCTTACTCCACGATCCAGGTAATCAATTTCTGATGGTTTCAATCTAATGACACAGATTTTGCGGTAGAAATAACACTGAAGTTAACAGCTCCATTATTAAGGAGTAAATCAGACAGCAACTTTCGACGCCCGCACATGCACAGTTAAATGCGGAAATCAAGAAGTTGCTGTCCGAGATGTCCTGCTCCTCGAGAAGTCTCAATATACCCATTATCTCACCGAGACGCTCGGCATTCAAATACGTGACGGGCATGAAGTTGTGGTACTTACATGATAGATATTCACTAAACTTGCCAGAAAATTTAAAGCTTGTCCATTCAAGTGTGAGTGAATTTTTAATGGTGTGCTAAGTCTTTATTACTACTAAACAACCTCCCTGGAACTGAAAATTAACTTTTACAAGTATGGCGTCTCATTCCTTCAGATTTTAATTATTGGTGGAGGTTTTTAAAAATACAAAAATTAACAGACTTTTTTTATCCCTTTACTTTTTCTTTCTCTTTTATCACTTTCTCTCTTAATCCCATCTTTCTTTCCCACTCTTTATTTTGCTTTCTGTGCATGATTTGATATTGAATTAACTCTTCTAGCTTACACTTCCTACTTTAGACTCTGCGTGTCTGGGTAACGATTGTTCAATCTGATTGGTTAAGGTGATACACAGTTGCTTCCTTTGTTCACCTATGTCCTAGATCCTCTGTAGAGAGTGCCACACTGTTTTTTCTAATAATCACAAGTTTGAGTGCCAATTAACAACTGACAGCGTTAGCCACAGCCTTGCATCTTTCATTCTCCGAATGAGACTGAAGGTAAGCGGGTAAATGGAGTTGAGGTACAGCTCAGACATGATCTCACTGAATGGCGGAGGAGGCTCGGCGGTTTGAATAGCCTACATTCTATTTCTGTGTTCCTAGCAACCTGGTCTCTACTTTTGCTCTGCACCAGTCTGTGGGAGATAATCAATATGGGTTGGCTCACCTTCTTTCCAGCACAAAAGCACTTCCTCTCCCGATGTTATCGTTTCTTAGCACCCAGACTGAAACTGGGAGCTCAAGATGTAGAGAATTGTGAGGGTAAAGGATTTCAAATCTCTTATGCAAAAGCTATTTTAAGATTTTAATTCTTCCCAGCTGGTTTTGACTCCAGTCTGAACAGTCATTGCTGTTTTTCAAAGAAGTGACTAGTTAGATAGATAAAGCAAGTACAGTGGATGTCGTATGTATGGATTTTCAGTCGACGTTTGTTAAGGTATCATGTTGGAAAAAGTCAAGACTATAGTATAAAAGTAAATGTAGCAGCATGGATAGAAAAAAGACACAAATAGGTTGGTGGATTGGTTAGACATGTGACTGATGTAATTGAATGCAGAAAGGTGTGAGGTAATATATTTTTAAAGGAAAACTAAGGAGTGGGAGTATACACTCATTACACAGGAATGACTTTGAAGGATGTGGATTAAAGGAGAGACCTAGGGGTTCAAATACATAATTTCTTTAAAGGAGGTATAGGTAGAAAGGCAGAAAAAAGGCCAACTGCATTTTGAGTTCTTCAAGTAAAGGCATACAATGCAAGGGCAAAGAGGTAATGATAAATTTATATAAAATGTGGGGAGACCACCATTAGAGTACTCTGATCCATTATAGAATAGATATTAAAGCCATAAAGCCTGTGAACCAGAGCAGTAGGACAGCAAGTGAAATAAATGAGGGGGAACTAGTAAATAAGGCCAGGAAGACTAAGAGGAAGAGCAGGCAGGGAGATGTTGCTGAGCACAGCGGGACTGGCGGTCTGAAGTGCATTTGTTTCAATGCAAGAAGTATAACAGGTAAGGCAGATGAACTTAGAGCTTGGATTAGTACTTGGAACTATGATGTTGTTGCTATTACAGAGACTTGGTTGAGGGAAGGACAGGATTGGCAGCTAAATGTTCCAGGATTTAGAAGCTTCAGGCGGGATAGAGGGGGATGTAAAAGGGGTAGGGGAGTTGCATTACTGGTTAAGGAGAATATCACAGCTGTACTGCGGGAGGACACCTCGGAGGGGTCATGCAGCGAGGCAATATGGGTGGAGCTCAGGAATAGGAAGGTTGCAGTCACGACATTGGGGGTTTACGACAGGCCTCCCAACAGCCAGCGGGAGGTAGAGGAGCAGATATGTAGACAGATTTTGGAAAGATGTAAAGGTAACAGGGTTGTAGTGATGGGTGATTTTAACTTCCCCAATATTGACTGGGACTCACTTAGTGCTAGGGGCTTGGATGGGGCAGAATTTGTAAGGAGCATCCAGGAGGGCTTCTTGAAACAATACGTAAATAGTCCAACTAGGGATGGGGCCGTACTGGACCTGGTATTGGGGAATGAGCCCGGCCAGGTGGTCGAAGTTTCAGTAGGGGAGCATTTCGGGAACACTGACCATAATTCCATATGTTTTAAGGTACTTGTGGATAAGGATAAGAGTAGTCCTCGGGTGAAGGTGCTAAATTGGGGGAAGGCTAATTATAACAATATTAGGCAGGAACTGAAGAATTTAGATTGGGGGCGGCTATTTGAGGGTAAATCAACATCTGACATATGGGAGTCTTTCAAACGTCAGTTGATTAGAATCCAGGACCAGCATGTTCCTGTGAGGAAGAAAGATAAGTTTGGCAAGTTTCGGGAACCTTGGATAACGCGGGATATTGTGAGCCTCGTCAAAAAGAAAAAAGGAAGGATTCGTAAGGGATGGAAGGCTAGGAACAGACAAATCCCTTGAGGAATATAAAGACAGTAGGAAGGAAAATAAGCAAGGAGTCAGGAGGGCTTAAAGGGGTTATGAGAAGTCATTGGCAAACAGGATTAAGGAAAATCCCAAGGCTTTTTATACGTATATAAAGAGCAAGAGGGTAACCAGCAAAGGGTTGGCCCACTCAAGGACAGAGAAGGGAATCTATGTGTGGAGCCAGAGGAAATGGGCGAGGTACTAAATGAGTACTTTGCATCAGTATTCACCATGGAGAAGGACTTGGTGGATGATGAGTCTAGGGAAGGGGGTGTAGATCGTCTCAGTCATTTCATTGTCAAAAAGGAGGTGGTGTTGGGTGTCTTGCAAAGCATTAAGGTAGATAAGTCCCCAGGGCCTGATGGGATCTACCCCAGAATGCTGAGGGAGGCAAGGGGAGAAATTGCTGGGGCCTTGACAGAAATCTTTGCATCCTCATTGGCTACAGGTGAGGTCCCAGAGGACTGGAGAATAGCCAATGTTGTTCCTTTGTTTAAGAAGGGTGGCAAGGATAATCTAGGAAATTATAGGCCGGTGAAGCTTACGTTAGTGGTAGGGAAATTATTAGAGAGGATTCTTCGGGACAGGATTTACTCCCATTTGGAAACAAATAAACTTATTAGCGAAAGACAGCATGGTTTTGTGAAGGGGAGGTCGTGTCTTACTAATTTGATTGAGCTTTTTGAGGAAGTGACAAAGATGATTGATGAAGGAAGGGCAGTGGATGTTGTCTATATGGACTTCAGTAAAGCCTTTGACAAGGTCCCTCATGGCAGACTGATACAAAAGCTGAAGTCACATGGGATCAGAGGGGAGCTGGCAAGATGGATACAGAACTGGCTCGGTCATAGAAGACAGAGGGTAGCAGAGGAAGGGTGCTTTTCTGAATGGAGGGATGTGACTAGTGGTGTTCCACAGGGATCAGTGCTGGGACCTTTGCTGTTTGTAGTATATATAAATGATTTGGAGGAAAATGTAGCTGGTCTGATTAGTAAGTTTGCGGACGACACAAAGGTTGGTGGAGTTGCGGATAGTGATGAGGATTGTCAGAGGATTCGGCAGGATATAGATCGGTTGGAGACTTGGGCGGAGAAATGGCAGATGGAGTTTAATCTGGACAAATGTGAGGTAATGCATTTTGGAAGGTCTAATGCAGGTGGGAAGTATACAGTAAATGGCAGAACCCTTAGGAATATTGACAGGCAGAGAGATCTGGGTGTACAGGTCCACAGGTCACTGAAAGTGGCAACACAGGTGGATAAGGTAGTCAAGAAGGCATACGGCATACCTGCCTTCATCGGTCGGGGCATAGAGTATAAAAATAGGCAAGTCATGCTGTAGCTGTACAGAACTTTAGTTAGGCCACACTGAAAATATTGTGTGCAATTCTGGTCGCCACACTACCAGAAGGACGTGGAGGCTTTGGAGAGGGTACAGAAGAGGTTTGCCTGGTCTGGAGGGCATTATCTATGAGGAGAGGTTGGATAAACTCGGATTGTTTTCACTGGAAGGACGGAGGTGGAGGGGCGACATGATGGAGGTTTACAAAGTTATAAGTGGCATGGACAGAGGGGATAGTCAGAAGCTTTTTCCCAGGGTGGAAGAGTCAGTTACTAGGGGACATAGGTTTAAGGTGAGAGGGGCAAAGTTTGGAGGGGATGTGCGTGGCAAGTTATTTACACAGAGGGTGGTGAGTGCCTGGAACTTGTTGCCAGGGGAGATGGTGGAAGCAGGTACGATAGCGACGTTTAAGAGGCATCTTGACAAATACGTGAATAGGATGGGAATAGAGGGATACGGACCCCGGAAGTGCAGAAGGTTTTAGTTTAGGCAGGCATTAAGATTGGTGCAGTCTTGGAGGGCCGAATGGCCTGTTCCTGTGCTGTACTGTTCTTTGTTCTTTGAAAGCAAAGATTTCACCATGATGATGCCAAGGACGAGAATTATCTCTCATTGTACATACTTGCATTTTTTTATACTTCACAAAAATTTGGATAATATAAAGATAAACATCTCTACCTCATTCTGCTGAACATGCTTTGCTATAAAATTCAGATTGCAACTTGTTCTATGCACTGCAGCTGCATTGTTGCTGACAGGGTGCATGATTTCAAATCAGCCACATGAGAGTAACAGTATTTATTCTATGGTCAAGGTGCAATAGGCTACACTGCATAGAAAGGAAAAAGGTTGCTGAATATAAATGATGCACATTGCCCAATGGACTGCATGCAGATTTAGATGCAATGGGGAAATAGAATTGTATCCAACAAATGTCTTTTAATGTAGACAAATGAAGCGTGATAAACTTGGATAAGGACAACTCCAAGCATGGGTCCATCATTCAGGATTGAATGGTAGTAGGATCTGGAGGGGTTATAGTGCATGCTTCATTGAAGGCCCATGGACAGTGCTGCGAGCTCTCGTGAAATGAATAGGATTTTAGGATGTATTGCCAGAGTAACTAAATATAAGGAAGAAATACTATCATTTCTTTATTTAAAGCCACATTGAGAATACTGTACCCAGTTTTGGTGCCCTTACATGGTGGGTCTGTAAAAGATTCAAAGCCGGGTCACTAGACTGGTCCCTCAGTTACTAGACAGACTAAGAGAGCTGGGGCTTTTACTTTGGAAAATCATGGACTTTGAGGAGATTTAATCGAGGTCATTAAAGTAAAGAAGGGATTAGATTTGGTCCAAGTGGATAGGCAATTCGAGTTAAGTAGATTAGGAAGGATCAGAGGAGTTAAGTATAAGTTCTGAAAGCATAGACCAGGTTAGAGGCTATGAGGTACTTCTTTTAGCACAGAGTCATCAAGCTCTGCCAGCATTTGCAGTGAGTAGGGATTTGTTACAAGTATTCAAATAGAGCTGAAACAGTTCATAAGGGTGGCAAACATATTGGTGTATAGAACGTAGGTGTTGTGCTGTTGTGTCACTCAGACACTGTAGTCTCCCGTGATGTGCTTAATCGCCTTCAAGGATCACAAAGGAATTTCCCAGCGTTTTTTCCCCCTAACTTGGCCTAAAGATTTTCTGTTTTTTCCCCTCTCCCAGGAGGTAGTTCGAGTGTAGAAGTTGGGGGGGGTGGGGGGGGAGGTGGGGGGTTGGGGATGGGGTGTTGGTGGCAATGTGCAGAAGTTTACGTCATGCCAGGGTGGGACAGTCTCAATTGATCAGCTAGTCTTTTCCAATCTTTTTTCATATGATTTATTGTTCTTAGTGTGAACCATTTTATGAAGTTCTATGTAATCAATTTTGCAAATGACAAACCCACCCAGATTTATTCCAACAGACAAATATCCTGCCAATCCAAACCTAACTTCCTCAGTTTGGCAAAATAAGATAAGAATTATTCCCTGTGGTGTGGCCTTTAATCAGATGTACTGTGACCATTTTCTTGTGTACAATATATAACTGCAAGTTATCTCAGCTGGAACCCACACAGACTTGTGACCTTCATCAATCACTTCCCTTCAGAGGAAACTGTTTGCAACTTTCCATTTACAAAAGTTTAAAAGGCAATCTAGGGTCTGTTCACAGCATTTAGCCTGGTTCCCTTGAGGCAATTATGAGAGCTGACCTAATTCATTCATCCAGAAAGCATCCAGAAAGATACAGGAACACCAGAAGCAAGTAACATTTTACCCTGGATCGGGGCATCAGATTAACTCTGAAATTGGTTAGAATTCAATTTTCAACATATACTGTAACCAAGGATTACAGTTGCCAAATGTGACCTACCTTAAGGGGATGGCTTCACTTGGCTCCTATTTTGTACCATATGGAGCACATCCACGTTGCTAGTGCAGCAATCCACACAATCCATTGTAATCCACACAAACTATTTTTGTAAACAGAGCCTACATTATGGCACCAGGTTTCAACATAAGTGAAGTACATGATAACAATTATGATTGTGTGGACAAGCAATAGATATTTTTTCAAACAGAGATTCTGTGGATTGTTTTGATAATTAGTCTGTGAATAATACAGTTGTGGGTTTCAACAGAAATTAGTTTCAAATCAAACTCATGAAAAGTTCTCCCTAACCCCAATTATACTTCATATTCTAAACAAACAAAGCTACAGGGGGTGGTTCTCAGTATTTTCCATTTTCACGACCAACTTTTGACTTGCCTCTGTATCAGCGAAAGCCACTAGCTACCTCTTCCAGTCTGGCACTCAACCAACAGAATTCTTTTTGCCCATTCCAAAAGTCCCAAAATGCACATCAACAGACTCTCTGTACAAGGCCCCGGTGGCCGTAATGATGTTGTAATTTATCTTAGAAGATCAGAAAAGCATTCGCCATTGCATATTTTTAACTAATCATTTTCATGTGTTCCACAGCACCCTGCATGGAATATATTATTGGCTATTTTAAAATGGAATTGGGCATTAAATGAAACGTTTACTTTAATTTCTGAAAGTAATTCTTCATATGCTATACGGTAGACATTTTAATCTTATTAACAAAGTTTTTTATTATTTGTTTTTAAAAATCAGTTTTAATGTAATAGAACTATATTTATTTTTACCGCACTGGTTACATATGAGTCTCAGGTGCTGTATTGCTTAGACATTTAACACTTTGGGCTGGATTTTGTTCTCCCCCAGGCGTTGGGATCCATGGCAGGGGGGCCCTGAAGATAGTTCCAGATGAGGCCCCCACGGACCTTGATGCCAGGAGGGCCCGGCCCAATCCTCCCGGCAGTGACAAGGCTCCATGGTGACCCCCTCACCACTGGGCAACAGGACCACAATTTAAATATTCAAATGAATAAAATTAATAAATTTAAATAGATTTACCTGCGATCTTGAGGGCCCGCCACGATCTTCGGCACAGCGGCTGGCACTCCTGCGCCTTCAGATCCCCATCCGGGGAAACGAGGCGTCACATTGGTGGGGAGGGGGGAGGAGGTAAGTTTATCAGTGCAGTGGGGGCCGGGATCAAATACATGTAATGGTTGTAGGAGATGGTGGGAAGGGTTGAACCTTAAACTTTGTGTAGTTTGGGGGGCAAGGTCAGATATAAAAGGTTTTGGTGGAGGAAAGGGCAAATATTTATTGTTATTGTTATTGGGGGTGGGAAGGGGGCATTAGAGATTTATTTAATTTTGGGAGTTCTGTCTTTAAAAATGTAAATTAGTGCCAGTACCTGCGCACAGGCAGCTGACGCCATTGCCGGGGACAAAGAGCCCGTCCCCTCCACCCCCATCTTTTCAGCTCACCGCCGAGATTGGCGGCGGGCTGTTAAAATTCAGCCCTTCATTTCTGACCTTAAACAAGTTGATGTAGCCTTGAAGTCTCAATATTACATAAAATGGCAAAATTCCCAGGTCAAGTGTCAAATGGTAGAGCAAAACATACAGTATTAGTGCATCAGTAGGTCAAATCCATCCCTCTGTCGTTATCACTTGCTTACCATGACACCAAGGTCTCTGACCCCAGCAGCTGGCAGCTTTTATTCTCCGGGTTTATGATTGAAGGGCTCAAGAGTAGTTGAGCATCTACTGTCACGACAGGTCTAGCTCTGTATGGGAAGAATAAAGATTTTATAGTCTTTGTCAAAGGACACATTGATAGGTAGATAATGAATCTATTTATAATACACAGCAACAACAGTGATATACTCAGTGATACTTTGACAATTAATCTTTTAAAAGTTCATTATTTTACATCTTATAGGAAAAAGCAACAATGCCAGGTATAAGCAACATAGCTGCCTGACAAAATGCTAAAAAAAACCTTTACCTTTGTCTAATCTTTTACTAATTCTAACCATGTCACATTTGCACAATTGGTTTCCGCTGTTTCATCTTAAGCAATAATAAATGAGAAGATGGGCATCAAACTAAGCTTTTGTAGCATCAGTGATTACTTTGGCATGAGATAATGCAGAGTGCTGAAACAAGCACTAATTCTCTTTTATGAGAAAATGGCACAAACATGCTTTCTTGTTCATCATTACCATATGCCATATTTATTCATGATTGCCATTAGTTCCTCCACTCTCTTTACTGTTCTGTAAGTGAAACGAAATTATAGTCCATTTAAAAATAGCAAAAAAACAGAATTTAATCTAATGCTGCATTTACTTTACAATGTTGCCACCAATGGCCACCTCAAGCACTGTAAGGTAAATGAGACTGTGCTGCTACCTCAGGAGACTCTAAGACTCTGCTAAAAAGGAAATATTTTGTAAGAGGGGTCACCATCATGAATAACAGCAGTTCATGAATGGCAGAACTGTTATCCCATGGTCACATGGCACATGATCACAAGTACTGAAATCAATGTTCTAATTATAAGAGGAGTTCAGATATGACTGTATTTTTTAGAAAATAAATGTATGGCAGACAATCATAGCATGAAAACTGATTCAGCAATGATACCATTGCTGTTATCTGCTCAATCTTGCATATGTGCAGCACTTATTAACTTTCGTCACTTACCTGTAAACTGCAACTTTACTAACTCCAAAGGCACCAACTATCAAGTCTGTAAAAAGATGATATTGTAATATTACTGGTACCTGAAAAAGCTGGATAGTACCAAATTCTACACTTTCTAACCTTCAGCATCAAAACGATGCAATAATTTAACTGAGAATTGTGTTATGCTTTCTTCTATAAATATAAGTAGATCAGGTAAATGAGCGAAATGTTGGGAAGCACTTTTGGAGTAATTGAGTTGGGCAGCAGTTGTGTGCGGATAGGGTGGGGTGGGGGATATGAGGCAATGTTCCCTCTAATTTCCATTTGCTGTGCATGGCTGGCTTGTTGCACTGTGTGGTCCCTTTAAGATTGTTGCACGGCTGCGCATGCACACATCTTAAAGGGAATGTTGTTTGTGCGTGGTGTCTGTTCCCTGTGCATTTTAGAAAGATGAGGAGCAAGCTAGCTGTGTTGAGGTTGAAGGAGGAATTGGCATGCAGGACTGTATAGCAACAGTGAAACAAAAGAAGATTGCAAAGATACAGGATAAGTGAATTCCATAAAAAATATGGAATCTATGAGCAGTTTTAAGACACCATAGATAAATAAAGCAGTTGGAAACCAATTAAAATTTAGGAAGAGGACCTTTATATACTACAGGAATAATAAAGAAAAAACCTTAAGGAGATTATGAGATAAAAACAAAAGAGGGTAGGTATGACAAGGAAAGCAAAGAGGAAATACGAAGAACTTTTTTTTTAAAAACAATAAAAGGAAGTATTTTGTTTTACCTAAAAGAAAATTGGTAAAAATGAGTTTTGACCCTTGAGGGGAGAGGATTGTCCTTTTGTAGATAATGATCATAAAATGATACTGGTACTTAATAAGTACTTTGCATCAATCTTTACTAAAACGAATGTCAGAGAGGAAGTTAATTCTAAAACGGTTGACGGTGCGATATGTGATGTTATGATTGATAAAAGGAAATTTTGGGGGGTAAGTTAGTTAAGCTAATGGAAGACCTGGATCTTACAGATATATCGTAGGATTCTGAAGGAAATGGAGAGGAATTGCAGAGGCCCTTAAAATTATACTTCAGGGCATTATTAAATATGGATGTGCGTAACCAGAGGATTAGAGAGTGACCAATGTAATACCCATTTTTATAAAGGGAGATAGAGTTAATCCAGGTAATTATAGGCTAGTTAGCTTAATATCTGTGGTAAGAAAAAAAATTAGAGAATTTAATTAGCATGAAATTACCACATATCTACATAAAGAGAAAATAGCTAGATGTAGCCAGCATCAATTTCAAAGAAAGAGAGACTTGCATTTACATCGTGCCTTTCATGACCACAGGATGTCCCAAAGTGCTTTACAGCCAATGAAGTACTTTTGAAGTGAGGTCACTGCTGTAATGTAGAAAATGCAACAGCCAATTTGCACATAATAAGTTTCCACAAACAGCAATGTGGTAGTGACCAGATAAGCTGTTCTTGTGATACTGACTGAAAGATAAAAATTGACCAGTACAGCAGAGAGAATTCCCCTGCTCTTTGTCCAAATAGTACCATACAATCTCTTACATCCATCTGAGAGGGCAGACAGGGGCTTGGTTTAATGTCTCATCTGAAAGACAGCACCTCCAACAGTGCAGCACTCCCTCAGTAATGCATTGGAATATCAGAATTGATTTTTGTGCTCAAGGCCTGCAGTGGAACTTGAGCGCACAACTTTATGACTTAGGGACAAGAGTGCTACCAACTGAGCCACAAAGGAATAATCATACTTGATAAATTTTATGGAATTCTTTGAGTAAGTAACAGATATGGTAAAATGGTAAATGCACTGGATATAGTGCACATGGACCTCAGAAAAACCTTTGACAAGGTACCACATGGAAGATTACTAAAGAAAATTAAGAGATAGGAATTAGGGAAGGATAACTAACTGGATTGAGAATTGGTTAGAAGGGAGAAAACAAAGAATAGGAGTTAACCCAGTTTTTTCAGAATGGTTGGAAGTGATGAATGATGTTCTCTAGGATCCACTTCTGAGGTCATTTATGCTCACTACATCTGTAAATGCTTTGGTTGGGAGTGGTGCTGCAATTTTTTAAAGAAGACCAGTTTATTAATTCCTTAGAAGATCAAAGTAAACTGCAACAGCATGCTGATAAGATGGGGGAATGGGCTAAAAAGCAGCAGATGGAATTAGAGAAGGTACAATGCAGATTCACTAGAATGCTACCTGACATGGGAAACTACAAATATGAATAAAGACTTAAAAATTGAGTCTTTTTTCATTAGAAGCACATTGTGACCAGAAATTAAGGGGTCAAGACGAGGGGACATAGATACAAAAATAAATGCAAGAGATTTAGAACAGAGTAAGAGAAATTTCTATAAACAGAGAGTTGTGAGGCTGTGGAATACACTATTCCAGAGGTAATGGTTAGAAACTATGTCAACATTGAAGAATAGATTTGGTGGGTGGGTAAGGAAAAGGGGTTGGAAGAAGGGAGGAACAGGTGAATGTGATTAGAACTATTTGGCATCCTATGTGACTGCGGCCATGATAACCAGTGCTCTTCATCCTTCTCAGCCAGTCTGCAACCTTTTACATGGCTGACCACATCAGCCTCCTCCAATGCCTTTCCTCTGTCATCCAGTTAGGTGGGACTGCACTCACCTGATTCTACTCCTAACTATCCAGTCATTGCCAGAGCAATGGCTTCTCTTCTCACTCCTGCACAGCTACCTCTGGAGTCATCAAATGAACTATCCTTGGGCCCCTCCTGTTTCTCATCTATATGCTGCCCCTCAGAAACATCATCCAAAAACACATCAGTTCCTACATGTACACTGACAACTCTACCTCGCCACCCTCTTTCTGTACCCTTCCCCTGCCTCTGATTCACACTGCTCTGGATAAGCAGAAATTTCCTCCAACTGTATAGTGGAAAGGCCCCAGTACAAACTCCTCTCCCTTGTAACCAACTCTATCCCCATCTTTGACCACTGTCTGATGCTTCACCAGACCATTCACAACCTAGGATACCTATCTGGCCCTGAGATGAACTTCTGACCATATATCTGCTCTATCCCCAAGACCGCCTACTTCCACCTCCACAAAATCACCTGTCTGAGGGTTGATGACACCTTTCCACTTAATGAAACCTCCACACCTGGCTACATTTTCCACCACTTGCCCTGCCAAGACAATCACGGTGGCAGTGTGGTGCTTATCACCAGACCACACCTTGGCCTGACTCCCTACTCTTCTGGCACTTTCTCCTACTTTGAGCATCTCATCTTGTTCCACCCCCTCTCCTCTCTTTCCAATCATCCTTCTCTACAGCTCTCCCAAGTACAATAAAAATGTTCTCACTGAGATATCTTCACTGCTTTCCTCCCTCAGCCTCTGCACTGAATGACTTCTCATCCTTGGTGATTTCAATCTCCACCTCAACTCATCACTGCCCTTTTATCTTCCCTAGATCTCTCCCACCACATAAACTCACCAACCCACATTCATGGCTACCCACTTGACCTTGCCATCTCATATGGTCTTGATAGTCCCATTATATCAATTACAGATAAGTTCATCTATGATCACTTCCTTGTATCACTCTCCACCCATATCCCACTTCCACACCCCAACCCTACCTCATTCTGTGTCCATCCCTGGAAAAACCTATCCACCTATTCACTTAGAATTGCACTTTCGAAATCTCAACTATCTAGCCTTTGGCCCACCATTTCCCACAACATTTCTGCAGCTATTGATTTGCTCAAACACATCCTCACCTCTACCTTTGATGCCCTAGTTCCCAATAAAAAGATCAGTCACTCTCACCCTGGCCATTCCCCCTGATATGACCACATCTCCGCTCCTTTAAGTCCAAGGGACGCAGACTTGAAAAGATATGGTGGACAACTGGTTTAGCCATTCACTTCCAGATCTGGCTGGACCATTTAAAATCTGCTGTTGTCTGCTAAAACTGCTCACTGTTCCAGGGTCATCTTGAAATGCAAAGATAATCCCCAGTTTCTTTACTGCAAATAGTCTTCTTAAATGCCTCTCTTCTGTCCCCTCCACCCTCACCTCCAACAATGGGCTGAATTTTCTTTACCCGCCGCCAGGAGTGGCAGTGAGCGAAAACAACGCCTCCGCAATCTGGCGAGCGGCAGCTCATTTAAATATGCAGGGCAGCCCCCCCCCCCCAATCACGTGGCAGGGGCAGCCTCAGTGACACAGTGAACGGCATAGGCTGCCTCCGCGCAGGCACTGGCGCCATTTTTAAAGGGCTGCCAGAACTGCCACAAAAACTGCAGAATTGAACCCCATAAGCCTGCCCCACTACACCGCAAATAAATTCTCGCCCCGTTCCTCCCACCAAAACACTTACATTTCAGAATTGCCCTCTCGCCCCCTCCCAAATAATTCAATTGCCGAGTTGCCTTGCCCCGCACCGATCAAAGTGCGGAGGTCACCCCTTCCCTGCCCCCACAACATTAGAAGTACAGAGCTGACCCCGTCCTCACCCCCACCACACTAAAAATCCTTAGTTCCCCCCTTCCCCACCCCAGTGGCACCAGATTTCCCTGGACGGGAAAGTGAAGGCATGTGAGTGCCGCCCGTCACACGGAAAATCCCGGAGAGCTGGTAAGATTGTGGGGAATTGTATGTAAATGTATTCATGAAGTTTATTTAGATATTTAAAGTCAGGTCCTGTCACTGAGCGGCGGGTGGGGGGGCACATCGAAGCCTCACCGCCGCCGGGAAGATCGGGCCCAGCAACCCTGGCATCGGGCTCTGTGGTGGGCCACTGCCGCTGCAGTCTTCTGCCCACCTCCCCCTCTCCCCCCCCTCCATCCTGGCAACAGAGCCCGATGTTGGGAGCTCAATAAAATTCAGCCTAATAAATGCGAGGAGCTCATGGACTTCTTTGTCACTATATAAGATCGAGACCATCTGATCAGCTGTCTCTGCTGCGTCTCTCCCTTCCACGAGCCCACCTGGCCAAGCTTCCTATAATGCTCCCTGAATTTGCATCTTTTTCCAGTTTCTTTCCTAAATCTCCTCATGCCCGCTCTGAGCTCATCTTGTTCATGGGACCCACCTCTCGTTCCCTCCATCCTATTCCCATTAAACTGCTGACCTCCCAACTTCCCCTCCTGGTCCCCATGTTAGCTGTTATTATAAACGATTCTCTCTCTTCAGGTGTTGGTCCTCTCTCCTTTAAATTTGCTGTCATCACCCCTCTTCTCAAAAAAACAACCCTTGACCCCACCGCCCTTGCAAACTACCACTTCATCTCCAACCTTCCTTTCCTCTACAAAGTCCTTAAATGTGTTGTCACCTCCCAAATCTGTGCCCATCTTTCCCGGAACTCCATTTTTGAATCCCTCCAATCAGGTTGCTACCCTTGCCACAGTACCAAACCAGCTCTTATCAAAGTCACAAATGCCATCCTATGTGACTGTGACAAAGGTAAACTTTCCCTCCTTGTCCTTCTCGACCTGTATTCAGCCTTTGACACAGTTAACCACATCATCCTCCTCCAACACCTCTCCACTGTCGTCCAGCTGGGTGGGACTGCTCTCACCTTGTTCCATTCTTTATCTATTTAATAGCAATCAGAGTATCATTTGCAATTGCTTCTCTTCCTGCAACGCACTGTTACTTCTGGTGTGCCCCAATGATCTATCCTTGGCCCCCCTCCTATTTTTCGTCTACATGCTGCCCCTCGGTGACACCATCCGAAAGCACAGCGTTAGTTTTCACATGTATGCTGACGACACTCAGCTCTACCTCACCACCACTTCTCTCGACTCCTCCACTGTTGCTAAATTATCAGACTGCTTATGTGACATCCAGTACTGAAATTTCCTCCAATTAAATATTGGGAAGACTGAATCCAATGTTTTCGTTCCCTGCTCTAAATTCCATTCCCTAGCTACCGACTCCATTCCCCTCCCCGGCAACAGTCTGAGATGAAACCAGTTTGTTCACAACTCTGGTGTCACATTTGACCCCGGATTGAGCTTCCAACCTGCCAATTTCCACCTCCGTAACAATGCCCGACTTCACCCTGTCTCAGCACATCTGCTGCTGAAGTCCTCATTCATGCCTTCGTTACCTCTAGAAGTGACTATTCCAAAACACTTCTGGCTGATCTTCCATGTTCTATTCTTCGTAAACTTGAAGTCATCCAAATCTCTGCTGCCCACGTCTTAACTCACCCCAAATCCTGTTCCCCTATCACCCCTGTGCTCGCTGACCTATACTGGCTGCCAGTCAGGCAACGTCTTGATTTTAAAATTCTCATCCTTGTTTTCAAGTTCATCCATGGCCTCGGCCCTCCCTATCTCTGTAATCTCCTCCAGCCCCACCATCCTCCAAGATATCTGCGCTCCTCTAATTCTGGGCTCTTGTGCATCCCTAATTTTAATCGCTCCACCATTGTTGGCCAAGCCTTCAGTTGCCTAGGCCCCAAGCTCTGGAATACCCTCTCTATTACTCTCTACCTCGCATTCCTCCTTTAAGATACTCCTTAAAAACAAGCTTTTGGTCATCTGATCTAATACCTCCTTTTGTGGCTCAGCATCATACTTTGTTTTATAAAGCTCTTGTAAAAAGCCTTGGGAGGTTCTATTACATTAAAGGCTCTATATAAATATATGCTGTTGTTGTCTCCGTAACATGCCTCAGCTTATCTGTTGAAACTCTCATCCATGCCTTGGTTACTTCCAGGCTCAAATATTCCCATGCTTTCCTGCATCCAGAGATTTAGAAAACTTTGCACCCTCTGTAAGCTGGAGCTCATCCAAAACTCTGCTGCCCATTTCCTAACTTGCATCAAGTCTCATTTACTCATCGACCTGGGCTCACTGACCTACATTGGCTCCCGATCCAGCAATAACTAGATTTTAAAATTCTCATCCTTGTTTTCAGATCTCTCCATGGCCTCACCCTTCTCTGTCTCTGTAACCTTCTACAATCTTCCGAGATCTCTGCATTCCTCCAATTCTGGCTTCTTGTGCACCCCCAGTTTTAATCGCTGTACCATTGGCACCCATGCCTTCCGCTTCCTCAGCCTGAGATCTGGAATTACCCCCACAAAGGTCTCCACATCCCTAGCTCTCTATTCCTCTATCCTGCTTTAAGGCACTCCTTCCAACCTACCCTTTTGACCAAACTTTTGGTGACCTTTCCTCATAACTCCTTATGCGGTTCAGAGTCAAATTTTGTTTGGTGACGCTTGTGTGAAGTGCCTTGGGACATTTTAACTATGTTAAAGGTGCTATATAAATGAGAACCTTTGTTATTGTAGGAGTAGGCCAGGGATAGATAGCTGTAAAGATGTTGCTTGCGATGCTTTGACTATTATTAGTAGACAGGTAACAGTGGAACTGTGGTGGTTGTCCCATGGAGCTGGACAACAGAAGAGAGGCATTGGACAATATTGTCAACCATGTCAAAGGCTACAGACAAGGAAAGTGAGGGCAGATAATGTCCCACCTCATGTTTGTGGCTTTGGTTGGGACCATTTCAGTGTTGTAGGGTGGCAGAAGTTGGATTACTCAGATTCATACGAATCAAACTTTCCTCATCAATATGTTCCAGTACCTCACTGTATTGTGCCATAACAAGCTATACAGTATATTAATCTAAGTAGCCAACAAGAACCCACCTACTATATTATACACTTTTTATGTAAGTTCTATTAACAGAGAAACCATTTGCCGCAATTGAACCTTTTTCAAACAAAATTATTTCATGAGTAACTAATGTTTAAACTGAGTGTGACATTGACAATTGAATTCAGCATCTGATTTATAATGTTATGGTCTGAAAACTGAATGTTAAGATTTGTGATGGAGTTGAGGCTGAAGGGGTGCAAAGTATTGTGATTTCTGTAAGGTAGATTCTGCTTTAAGTATAATAGGATTCCTGTTTCCCATTATTTTTGGAGTGATACCTAGTTATAAAACAGAAACACAATACTTTTATGTAACAGATGACAATCTATTTAACAGGGTCAGTCTTTAAAATCTCTTTGTAACAGGATTAAATTTGGCTAATTTAATTCCACAGAGCCACGTCTGGATCTTGCATCTGTTATTCAGTTATAATGTCAAGGAAATCTGCTAATAAGGGACTAAAACAATTAAGCAACCACCACCCCCCCCCCCCCCCCAACTCCCAAGGAACTTGGTGTAACAGGATTATTCCTATTAAGTGAGATTTTTACAATGGGGAGGGAAAGGGGAAGGAATAAGAAGGTAATGCATCTAATTTGAGTACTGTTCTCAATTACTAGTAGGGAAGCCTGTAAAAGTAATCCACTGTGCTTGAATACAATCTCATCTTTCTATTCCACAATGACTTTTCTTGAGTCCAATGTTTAAATTCTGACTTCCATGTCTTAAAAATAGAGCAACTTGACCTGAACAAATTTTAAAGATCTGAAGTCATCCATTACATTACCATTTTACCAACAAATGTAGAATACAGGCACTAATAACTCAATAAAATTCTCAAAAAATCTGTTCCACAAAGCCAAGGCTGATTTTTAAGAAACCCAAAAGCTTAGCGCAGATATCATCTCTGTCTTACCAAGTTACAATACTTTTGCGAATGCTTAAAGGATGCTTAATGGAAATGACACTGATCTGGTGTTAATGGTATCAGACAGGTTGACCCCACAGGTGACTATTTCATATTGATATGCTTCAAAAGCATCGGCTCATCTCCACTCCCATCATGCATTATAGTGCCTGTAAATATTTTTTATTCTTTTATCGGCTTTCTTCGACATGGAGTGCATCTTATTCTGCATACAACATAACAGTCTGTGATATAAGAAGTTTCAGATGGAATGTTATTTGCAGTGGTAGAATTGATTAGGACTGTGGAGAACCAACAACTCTTTATGACGTGAATCAGAGGACAATGTACAACACCTGTCCAGTGCAGTCGCTTACAGTTGCCTTTGTTTCTGATTTGCTCTAGAGGTCAACAAATATTTGACACATGATCCAAGATATTGACAACTAGTGGTTTGATTGATTATTAAAACATGTAGATCCCATCAGGGTGCTCTTCTTGCTGCTGATAACTTGTCAAATTAGCATGAAAATTTCTTGTCTCTGTGGCTTTGAAGATTTCAGTTTCTCTGGCTCCAATCATCTCCCTTGCTGCAGGGACATTCCGGGCTACAATTTGATCTTCACTGCCTGAGCAGTAATCGAGCAGAGCCAACTGCTTGCTCTGTATAGAACCTGTCTGATTTTTATTTCACTGAAATCGGGCAAGTTCTGTAAAGGGTAGGCAATCTGCTCTGCCAGATTACTGTCCAGGTGGTGAAGACAATAATAAAGCCCTATATGTCCCTAGAGAAAATGAGATGAGTTGAGTCGTCGAAATGCATCTGTCTTTGAATCCTCTGCTACAGTAATCCATATATGTTTCAGCTCTGCCTACCGTTTTGCAGGAATATGTGGAACATTCTCAGTTCCATATGTACTCAGTCACCCTCCTTAATCCTTTTCTCCACTATATTGGAGGTTGTGTTGGTGCTGCTTCCGACTCTCATTCTCATATTGAGAATTTCATCAACTATGCTTCATATGATCAATCTCTGGCTCTTCCATTTCCTTCCGAGAATTCTCTCTCTCCATCTCTGGTAATGGGCTTTTTACAGATATCCATTATAATTCCACAAACCTCCACAACCACCCGGATTATGCACCTTCCCATGTCACTCTTACCATTTCTCCCGGTTTTCCACCTGCTACATGTACCAATGATTCCAGATTCTGCACCAGAGTTTCTGAAATGTCATTTTTTTCGAGACCAAGGTTTTCCCTCGAGAGTACTGGACAGAGCCCATGACCATATCTGACTGTATTTCCCACACCTCTCTTCCTGCCCTCTTCCACTTCCTTTCAAAAAGATGGCAGGGACCCCTTTCTCTCATCTTCCACATCACCAACTTCCATGTTTACCAGATCATCTTCCATCATTTCGGAATTCCACTTTGACATGATCTTGGCAACAAGCACAAGTTTCTGCTTCTCTCCAGTCTCTGCTTTCTAGCATGATACCTTCTAGAGTGAATACACCCCCCATGATACCTTTGTTATTTTCCATCACCCCAACTTCAAGCTTAACCTTCTCCGGGCACTTAACCATGCAATTGCAGCAGATTTAATATTCATCTAGTTACCTCTTCCTACACCATTGTTCAGGGCCTCAAACACTCCTCCCATGTGAGATAACAATTTATGTGCATTTCCACCAACTTAGTATACTGTATTCACTGTGCAATCTCTTTTATATCGGGGTGACAAAATGTCTTGCAGACATCTCCATTTGTCTGCCTGTAACTTTAACTTCCCTGTGGCTTTCCACATTCATTCCCCTCCCACAATTACCTTTCCATTTTGGCATCCTATATTGCTCCAACCAAGCTCAAAGTAAGCTTTCAAAACAATGGCTGAAAAATCTGACTTCTGTTCAAAATGGGTGCAAAGGCAGTGAAACAACCTGCCTGTTTGTGTCAGTGTGATGCCTGAGCCAAATTGGGGATTGGGCCTCATTTAAATGTCACCAAGTGGGTGCCGTTTTGCAGCTCAACAGTTGTGGGAGGGCAGGAAATGAGCTGGCTCCTACATTGAGCTCGCCAGCAGGTTGGAGGAAGAGGTGATCCCAGGGGAAGGAATGATTGGACTGCCAGAAAGCCAGGGTTTTTTTTGAGTCAAGGAGGAACACAACTGCTTCTCAACAAAATAAAAACTAAACATTCTCTGGGATTTTTTTTTGCGTGGTCTACAGTTTTCCTTCAAGGACTGCTGGTTAGGCCATTCAGTGACTGATGCAGTACAGTATTGGTCCTTTTATTTAGGGAAGGATGTAAATGCGTTGGAAGCAGTTCAGAGAAGGTTTACTAGACTAATACCTGGAGTGGGCAGGTTGTCTTATGAGGAAAGGTTGGACATGCTAGGCTTGTATCTGCTGGAGTTTAGGAGAGTAAGAGGCGACTTGATTGAAACATGTAAGATCTTGAGGGGTCTTGACAGGGTGGATGTGGAAAGGATGTTTCCCCTTGTGGGAGAATCTAGAACTAGGGGTCACTGTTTAAAAATAAGGGATTGCCCATTTAAGACAGAGATTAGGAGAAATCTTTTTCTCTCAGAGGGTTGTGAGTCTTTGGCACTCTCTTCCTCAAAAGGCAGAGGAAGCAGAGTCTTTAAATATTCCCCTTCTGATTTTAAAATTTTCAGACACCCAAGAACTGTCACCTGCTCAGCTACAGCAGTCCCAAGAGGAGGAGGGAGAGCAACAGCACAGCACAAATGAAGAGGCCCCATCACTTGCAGTTAGAATAGTTACCTTCAGCTCCATTTATAAAAAAATGCAGGGCCAGGGTTGGCGTGCAGAAAAGCAGCAGGCCTTGCACTGAGGCTGGGAGATCATTTTGACCAGGCCAGGAAGAGTATGTGGAGGTCAGGACCTGAAATTGGGGAGGCTAGGGACCTGGTAATACTCAGAGACAACAGTTCTTTCATCACTTTATATTTTTACACAACCTCAACCTCAAATAAAGAAATTCAGATAAGGTATTGGGAAGGTTAAGAAATCCTACTTTACAGCTTTTCTGCGTGGCAGTGCTGCTTTCACTCTGCTCTCATGTACTTTATTTTTCTCATATTATTTGCATGCATCAGCATTTTAGGCAACCAGTCAAAACAGAGCAGAATGAGGACACTGTGTACTCATGTGTTGCTCAAATTGTGGGGGAATCAATTCAACTGCCAAGTTTATGACTTTTTTCTTTCAAAATGTTCAATTTCACAGAATCACAGAACTGTTACAGTGCAGAACGAGGCCATTCAGCCCATCATGTCTGCACCAGCTCACCAAATGAGCACTTCACCTAGTGCCGCTCCCCCACCTTCTCCCTGTAACCCTACACGTTTTTCTTTTCAGATAACAGTCTAATTCCCTTTTGAATGCTTCAATTCATCCGGCCTCTACCACACTCTCAGGCAGTGCATTCCAGACCTTAACCACTCGCTGCATGAAAATGATTTTCCTCATACCGCTTTTGTTTCTTTTGCCAATTACTTTAAATCGGTGCCCTCTCGGCTTCGATCCTTTCACGAGTGGGAACAGTTTTTCCCTATCTACTCTGTCCAGACATCTAATGATTTTGAATGCCTCTATCAAATCTCCTCTCAGCCTTCTCTTCTCCAAGGAAAACAGTTCCAACTTCTCCAATCTATCTTCATAACTGAAATTCCTCATCCCTGGAACCATTCTCTTGAGTCTTTTCTGTACTCTCTCCAATGCCTTCACATCTTTCCTAAAGTGCAGCGCCCAGAACTGGAAGCAATACTCCAGCTGATGCCGAACTAGTGTCTTATAAAAGTTCAACATAACTTCTTTGCTCTTGTATTCAATACCCCTATTAATAAAGCCCAGGATAATATGCTTTATTAACTGTGTTCTCAACCTGTCCAGCCACCTTCAATGACTTATGTACATATACACTCAGGTCCCTCTGCTCCTGCATCCCCTTTGGAATTGTACCCTGTATTTTATATTGTCTCTCCATATTCTTCCTATCAAAATGAATCACTTCACATTTCTCCGCATTGAACTTCATCTGCCACTTGTTCGCCCATTCCACCAACATGTCCTTTTGAAATTCTACACTGTTTCCTGTCACAGACAATTTCCATGCTACTACTGTCCCTTCTATTCCATGAGCTATAACTTTGCTCACAAGTCTGTTGTGCTGCCCTGTATCAAATGCCTTCAAAAGATCATAGGAAATAGGAGCAGGAGTAGGCCATTTGGCCCGTCGAGCCTGCTCCGCCGTTCAAACAGATCATGGCTAATCATATACCTCTACGCCATTTTTTCCCCACTATTCCCATATCCCTTGATGTTGTCAGTATTCATAAATCTATCGATTTCTGTCTTGAACATACTCAATGATTGAGCTTCCACAGCCCTCTGGAGTAGAGAATTCCAAAGATTCACCGCCCTCTGAGTAAAAAAATTCCTTCTCATCTCAGTCTTAAATGGCCTACCCCTTATTCTGAGATTCTTATTCTGTGTCCCCTTGTTCTAGACTCACCAGCCAGAGAAAACATTCTATCCACATCTAATGAGAGAGGAAGTACTAGAGGGTCTGACATTCTTGAAAGTGGATAAATCGCCAGGGCCAGATGTATTGCATCCCAGGTTGTGAAAGGAAACCAGGGAGGAAATAACAGATGCGCTGAGGATCATCTTCAAATCCTCACTAGATAAAGGAGGTACCAGACGATTGAAGGTCTGTGAATGTTGTACCATTGTTTAAAAAGGGTGCAAGGGATAGGCCAAATAATTATAGACCGGTCAGTCTGACCTCGGTGGTGGGTAAATTGTTGGAATCTATTCTGAGGAACAGGATAAACTGCCACTTAGAAAGGCACGGATTAATCAGGGATAGTCAGCATGGATCTGTTAAGGGAAGGTCATGTCTTACTAACTTAATTGAGTTTTTTGAGGAAGTAACAAGAAGGATTGATGAGGGAAGTGCAGTGGATGTGGTCTCAATGGATTTCAGTAAGGCATTTGACAAGGTCCCACATGGCAGACCGGTCAGTAAAATGAAAGCCCATGGGATACAGGGGAATGTGGCAGGTTGGATCCAGAATTGGCTCAGGGCCAGGAAACAAAGGGTAGTAGTCGACAGATGATTTTGTGAATGGAAAGCTGTTTCCAGTGGCATTCCACAGGGCTCAGTGTTGGGTCCCTTGCTGTTTGTGGTATATATTAATGATTTGGACTTAAATATGGGAGGCATGATTGGGACATTTGCTGATGACACAAATATTGGCCCTGTAGTTGATAGTGAAGAGGATAGCCGTAGACTCCAGAATGATATCAATGGTTTGGTTGAGTGGGTGGAAAAGTGGCAAATGGAACTCAATCCAGAGAAGTGTGAGGTAATGCATTTGGGGAGGGCAAATAAAGCGAGGGAATACACAATAAACGGAGGATATTGAGAAGTGTAGAAGAAGTGAGAGACCTTGGACTGCATGTCCACAGGTCCCTGAAGGTGGCAGGACAGATGGATAGATTGGTGAAGAAGGCATATGGAATGCTTTCCTTTATTGGCCGAGGTACAGAATTCAAAAGCACGGATGTAATGCTGGAACTGTATAAAACACTGGTTAGGCCGGAGTTGGAGTATTGTGTACAGTTCTGGTCACCACTTTACAGAAAGGACATAACTGTCTGGAGAGAGTACAGAGGAGTGTTACAAGAATGTTGCCAGGGCTCGAAATTTGCAGCTGTGAGGAAATATTGGATAGGGTAGGGTTGTTCTCCTTACAACAGAGGAGGCTGAGGGGTGACTTAATAGAGGTGTACAAAATTATGAGGGGCCTAGATAGAGTAGACAGGAAGGACCTGTTTCCCCTGGCGGAGAGGTCAATTACCAGGGGGCACAGATTTAAGGTGAGTGGTAGAAGGATTAGAGGGGACATGAGGAAAAGCTTTTTCACTCAGAAGGTGGTGGGTGTCTGGAATTCACTGCCAGGAATGGTGGTGGAGGCAGAAACCCTCAATTCTTTTAAAAGGTACTTGGACATACACCTGAAGTGCTATAACTGGCAAGGCTATGGACCAGGTACTGGAAAGTGGGATTGGATTGGGTAGCTAGTTTTTTCGGCCAGCGCAGACACGAGGAGGTAAATGGTCTCCTTCTATGCCGTAATTTTTCTATGGTTTCTATGGTACCCTGTCATGCCCAGTAAGAATTTTGTAAGTTTCAATGAGATCACCTCATAAGCCTTAATAAGACTTATCCACTAACAGCCATCCACGGCTTTCCAATGGTTTCATGAAGACCTGCAGTACCTGCGACTGCCAATGGATGAAAGCATTATGGCAGCTTCCAGGATAACATGCACATAAAGTGCTTGGTGTGGTCGCATACCAGCTGAACATTTAGGGAATGGAATCCCTTCCTATTGTGGAATCTCCCTAGCTGGTCAGTCATTACCTTGATCCCCTGCACCTGAGGGAATCCAACAATTGAGGCAAATCCCGCTGCTCTTAGAGCCTGAATGCCGTTATCCATCTTGAATTCAATGTAATCCCTTTCACTCTCAAACAGAACATCCCTTACCTCTGTGATGCAATGATGTGCTGCTGCCTGCAAGATTCCACCGATGTCTGCCACTGCTGCTTGGAAGGACCATCTTACTGAAATGTACAAGATTCTGAGGGGGCTTGACAAGGTAGATGTTGAGAAGATGTTTCCACTAGTGGGGGAATTTTGAACTAGGGGACATAGTTACAGAATAAGGGGACACTCATTTAAAACACATCATTGCATCATGGATGCTCCTCTCGGCTGCTCCTCATCGCTAGTCGCTCCTGTAATAGAGTAGCCTAATCCCATTTCCTGTTATGTCCTTCCTTCCTTTCTATTGGAATGTGCAGTCTTTCTGAACCCACCCCCCACCCCACTTCATGAGCCGGTGAAGCCACCAGCCTCACAACGTGCCCTTGTCAAGCATGATGAGCTATGACAGATAAATCTCCTGACTCCGTATACCTGGTTGCCTGTGGATGAGGGCCTTTTCTGAGCCTTCCCTTTTTAATGGTGACTCTTGCTGCTGTCCTGCTGTTCTGACTGTGTTTACACCTCCTACTTCCTGCCATGGTTGAGATCCTGTGTGGATTCTGTGCCTTACAAAGAAAATTCAAAAGTGGCCCCTATAGAGCTGACAACAAGCTCGTTAATAGGTTTAACCAGCCATTAATTGATCTCGGGCGGGTTGCCTCTCCCAGCTCCTGGCAGAGCCTTTTAAACTTTGAGTGTACCAGACTCGCATTGGAAAATCGGCACAGTGACCTGAGAGGTGGGTTTAAGCACCTACCCTCATTCCCACCCTCTAATCTAAATAAAAATCACAACCAACATATCTGATATGTTGGAGCCATACCCATCACCTTGGATGCAATAATGAGGAGGGAGCAAGACTGAGGCACGACTCACATGCTGTGCCACAGATGCAGTTGAAATTACCTCCAATAAACATGACCTACAAAACAAGGGAAAAGTACTCCAAATGTTAACCTGACACCATCTCATCCCCACACTGTATAAATGGATTAAAATTCACTCCCCAATTACAGATTAATACCAAACATTTGCACCAAATAAAATTCCATTGTTTCACTTTGTACGTTACCATTACTTCCAATTTTAATAAAAACTCCAAAACCTTTGTTATGCCACCCACTGCAAAATGACATATCAATTTAAAACAAACACATCTGAGATTACAGTAACTTAACCTGCTCGTCATACTATTGAATGATCACCATGTAGATGAACTCAAATAAAGCTGGTATTATACAGAAACAAACATAAAGAAAAGCATATAATTGTGCAAAGATGAGTGGCAGCTCAGATGATTGGTCAGAATATAAAGAACAGCAGAGAATGACTAAAAGATTAATCAGGAGAAAGAAATTAGAGTATGAGAGGAAGCTAGCTAGAAATGTAAAAATAGATTGCAAGAGTTTCTACAAGTATTTAAAAATGAAAAGAGTAAGTAAAGTGGTCCTCTAGAGAGTGAGAAGGGGGAGTTAATAGTAGATAATAAGGAAATGGCAGATGAAATGAACAAATATTTTGCTTCTGTCTTCACTATAGAGGATACAAAAAACATTCCAGTAATAGCTGTGAATCAGGAGGTAGAAGGAAGAG
This sequence comes from Heterodontus francisci, assembly GCF_036365525.1. Taxonomy (NCBI): domain Eukaryota; kingdom Metazoa; phylum Chordata; class Chondrichthyes; order Heterodontiformes; family Heterodontidae; genus Heterodontus; species Heterodontus francisci. The sequence continues at coordinate 159,377,601 of NC_090372.1, read as the reverse complement.
AGGAACTTTGTGAAATTACAATCACCAGGGAAGCGGTACTGACCAAACTGATGGAGCTGCGGGCTGACAAGTCCCCGGGACGTATGGACTTCATCCGAGGGTCTTAAAAGAGGTGGCTAATGAGGTAGTAGATGCGTTGGTGTTAATTTTTCACAATTTGCTGGACTCTGGAAAGGTTCCATCAGACTGGAAGGGGGGAGGCAGAAAACAGGTAACTATGGGCCAGTTAGCTTAACATCTGTCGTGGAGAAGGTGCTAGAATCGATCATTAAGGAGGCTATAGCTGGGCACTTAGAAAAACTCAAGGTAACTGAGAATAGTCAGCACGGTTTTGTGAAAGGGAAATCATGTTTAACCAATTTGTTGGACTTCTTTGAAGGAGTAACATGTGCTGTGGATAAAGTAAGTTGACGTACTGTACTTGGATTTCCAGAAGGCATTTGACAAGGTGCCACATAAAAGGTTATTGTAGGAGCTCATGGTGCAGGGGATAACATATTAGCATGGATAAAAGATTGGCTAGCTGGCAGAAAACAGAGAGTATGCATAAATGGGTCCTTTTCTGATTGGCAGGATGGGACAAGTGGAGTCCCGCAGGGGTCTGTGCTGGGGCCTCAACTTTTTACAATTAGTATCAATAACTTGGATGAGGGGAGCGATGGCATGGTAGCTAAATTTGCAGTTGACACAAAGATCGGTAGGAAAGTATGTTGTGAAGAGGACATAAGAAGGTTGCAGACTGATATAGATAGGTTGAGTGAGTGGGCAAAAATCTGGCTGATGGAGTATAACGTGGGGGAATGTGAAGTTGCTCACTTTGGCAGGAAGAATAAAAAAGCACAGTATTACTTAAATGGAGAACGACTGCAGAATTCCGAAGTGCAGAGGGATCTAGGTTTTCTAGTGCATGAGTCACAAAAAGTTAGTATGCAGGTACAGCAAGTCTTAAAGAAGGCTAATGGAATGCTATCCTTTATTACGAGAGGAATTGAAAATAAAAGGATGTTATGCTTCAGTTATAGAGGGCATTGGTGAGACTACATCTCGAATAGTGTATGCAGTTTTGGTCTCCTTATTTAAGAAAGGATGTAAATACGTTGGAGGTGGTTCAGAGGAGAATTACTGGATTTATAACCTGGAATGACTTCCCCAATATTAACTGGGATAGTTTTCGTGCAAAAGGCTTAAAGGGGCGAAATTCTTAAAGTGCGTACAGGAGAGTTTTTTGAGCCAGCATGTAGAAAGTCCTACAAGAGATGGGGCGGTACTGGACCTAATCCTAGGGAATGAAGCGGGACAAGTGGTAGAAGTGTCAGTGGAGGAGCATTTTGGGGATAATGACCATAACTCTAAGATTTAAGGTAGTTAGGGAAAAGGACAAAGAGGGACTGGAAATAAAAGTACTGAATTAGGGGAAGGCTGATTTCAATATAATAAAACAGGATCTGGCCAAAGTGGACTAGGAGCAGCTACTTGTAGGAAAGTCTACATCACACCAGTGGGAGTCATTCAAAAAGGAATTAGAGAGAGTTCAGGGCCAACATGTTCCCATAAAGGTGAAGGGAAGGACCAACAAGTCCAGCGAACCCTGGATGTCAAGGGATATAGAGGATTGGATAAAGGTTAAAAAAAAAAGGAGGCTTATGGCTTAAGTGCCAAAAACAGCGGAGGCCCTAGAAGAGTATAGAAAGTGTAGGGGGGGGTACTTAAAAAAGTAATAAGGACAGCGAAGAGGGAACATGAAAAAACACTGGCAAGATAAAGGAAAATCCCAAGGTATTTTATCAGTATTTTAAGGGCAAGAGGATAACCAGGGAAAGAGTAGGGCCCATTAGGGACCAAAGTGGCAATCTGTGTGTGGAGCCAGAGGACATAGGTGAGGTTTTAAATGATTATTTTTCATCTGTGTTAACTATGGAGAAGGACAATGTAGGTGTAGAGATCAGGGAGGGGGAGTCATAGAGCCGTATAGCATAGAAACAGGCCCTTCGGCCCACCGCGACCATGCTGACCATAATGCCTATCTATACTAATCCCACCTGCCTGCATTAATTCCATATCCCTCTATGCCTTGCTCATTCAAGTACCTGTCCAGATGCCTCTTAAATGTCGCTACTGTTCCTGCCTCCACCACCCCCTCAGGCAGCTCATTCCAGATACCCACTATTCTTTGTGTGAAAAATTTACCCCTTTGATCCCCTTTAAACCTCCTCCCTCTCACCTTAGATCGGAGTGTGATATACTCGAACAAATTAGCATTGAAAGGGAGGAGGTATTAGCTGTTTTAGCAGACTTAAAAGTGGATAACTCTCCAGGCCCAGATGAGATGTATCCCACACAGCATGCTGATTAATGGTTTGTGACTGTCAGTGAAATTTCCAATGATTGAAAGGGATTCTGAGATACTTAAGACCTTCCTATCTTTAGAAGCTGAAGGGCAGTACAGAAAGCTGCCTAAGCCTTTTTGAACTTAAAAATCACTAGCTTCTACTAAACTGGCTGAACACGTATCACCTAAATAATGACATAGTTATTCTGCATCCATGTGCAGCATTCCAGTGCACTACAGTTTATTTGAATAAGTTTGTATTACTCTACAGCAATTTAATGCTATTACCCCAATTAAGACTAGGAATAAAACTGTTCTGCATCACAGAAATGCTGTGTGTGAGCAAACATGGAAACAATCTACATCCTAATAATTAGTGTTACTATCAAATCCCTTGATTTATATGAATGGTTCACCTACTACAAGAGATTCATATTGTGGTTTGCAGTCAGAGCGTGTGCCAGAGATGTGAGGTGCCACTGATCTAGGGATCCTTTTCCTCCTGTCTCTTTCAAGACTCAGTATTTTTACATAATTATTGTGAATCCGTGGCACTGCAGAAAGGCAGATGCTTCAACTTTTTAACTCTTTATGCTCCCTTCACAAAATAAGTTTTAACTGGAATCCAAGATGATGATATAAAATCACCCTTAAATAGGTTTGTTAAAACAAAACAGATGCCAGTGTAAAGCAAAGCATGGACTCAATTCTTGGCATCCTATTGCATTTCTGATTTTGTATTAGTTCCTGATTAGCAATAACAGTCTACAAGTTCTGTTGTTAAGACCGATAATAGATCGTAATTGGATGATTTGAGCTGTTTTCACTAAAGCTTGTTTTCAAAGAGAATCGTATAACTAGTAAAATGTGAACAGAAATACTACAGCTTTGAAATTTGAAACATATATGATCAATATTAAAACATCACACAATTCAGTCTCAACATAGACAATGCCTGGGTTCAGAAAATCAAAGGAAATAACATCGGTCCAAGAGTGTTCACATCATTAAGATATCAATCACTCCCATGAATTCATTTAATTATGTTTGTACAAAACTAAAATATCGAAAGGGCTCTTTCAGTGTTAATTGTGAGTGAAAAGTGAATTTCCTGTGTTTTAACAGGAGCTCGGTCACCACAGAATAATAAGAATTTTGGCCACTGGCAGTTGATGATGGAAGTTCACAGTTACCTGGACAATCTCCAGCATTGTGGAATAGCTCCAATGAACTTAAACAATTAAAAAAGTACATATAAAATAAAGTCATTTTAAAATTATTTATTATATGAAGTTTGTTACATTTATTCACAACTATACTGGAATATGGCATTCATTAACTCACTTCAATAATAGTATGATTTATTCTGTCAGGAATTGTCCTATTTCTCGAAGAATAAAACGTTTATGTTAGGTACCCAATAGATCACATCAGCCAGTGCAGCATAAGTGAATTAACGGCAATGCGATGCCGACAATCTGAGTGCAGTTATAATGCCTTCATACATCGCTGTTAAGTGCGTAAAGGCAGAGTCTCCTGTATAAGTGCTCACACCCACACAGCATGCTGATTAATGGTTTGTGACTGACTGTCAGTGAAATTTCCAACAATTATTGAAAGGGATTCTGAGATACTTAAGACCTTCCTATCTTTAGAAGCTGAAGGGCAGTACAGAAAGCTGCTCAAGCCTTTTTGAACTTAAAGAAAACAGATTAAAAATCACTAGCTTCTAATAAACTGGCTGCACATGTATCACCTAAATAATTACATAGTTTTTCTGCATCCATGTGCAGCAGAAATGGATTCTCTGCCAGCAATAAATGCTGATGCAAAGTCAATGGTTATATGGCACATGTGCCACTGATGAGGTCCACAATTTTACATAACATTGATGGGGCATTATTGTGCTACCAAACAGTATTTTAACAAAGTGAAAGATATCAAATCTAAAATTCCTCCCAAATGTAATTCTTACCTGGGTATTCATTCCTGTCTATGTCTGAGCCTCCTCGTAAAGTAAAGCCAAATCCAGGAGGTATGGACTGAGAGGGCCACAAACCCTCCAGGACCTGTGATGGCTTGGAATTTAACCCCATGCTGTGGCCATTGTAAATCAGAACTTTGCCTCTCCTATCTTCACCCCCAAAAGGTATACCGACTGCGATATCTACATTAGCAAAGGAAATAATAAAGCAGGATTAATAATTAAAAAGGGCAATGACAATTATATTTACCAGCACTTCTCTTCAAATATAAGGACATGTGACATCACAACACTAAAGAACACTCAACAGAATTCATATAACACATGGCTGCATGAAAGTACTATCACTTGGTACAATTTTAATACTGTGCAGAAACCATGTACTAATTATGTTTCCACTATGGCCCATTACATGTCATAAATATCTTTTATGACTAGAATTGAATTAATACTTAATGCTATTTATAGGTGATGAAAATAATTCTTGACATAAAAAAAATATTTATGACATATTATATTCAGCAAAGTAATTGTGATTTCACCCAAATTATTATCTTCCTCAAAAATGTTCTCTCTTCCCAAATCTGTGCCCATCTTTCTCACAATATGTTTGAATCTCTCCAATCAGGTTTCACCTCAGCTATGTACTACTAAAACCCTCATATCATGCCTTTATCTTCTGCAGACTCAACTATTCCAACACCCTCTAGGCAAGTCTCCCATCCTCAACTCTCCATAAACTTCAGCTCATTGAAACCTCTGCTGCTGTATCCTAGGCTGCATCAAGTACTGCTCATCCATCACTCCTGTGGTTGATGACCCAAATTGGCTCCCAGTCACTTCAAATCCCCAATTTAAAATGTTTATCCTGTGTTTAAGTTCTTACATGACCATGCTCCTATCTCTGTAACCTCCTCCAGCACTAAACCCCCTACACCAAAGTCTGTGCCTACAGCTATCTAGGCCTTACCCTTTGAATTCTCACCCTACACCTCTTCACCTATGTCTTCTCCTTAATATCCTTCTTAACACAAATTTCTTTGACCAACTCTCCTAAAATCTCCTCCTTTGGCCTGGTGTCCATTTTTGTCCAATTAGCATATAAATACAATTTTTTTCTTTTCTTTTGTTATCATTAGTGTGGCCTGAAACTATTTTAAGTTTATTTGGTTTTAAAGACTCTTTAACTATTTAAAGTTTTTGACCTTATTGCAGTCCTTAACTGCCAATGCATCCAGTCAATTGCACTGGAGGATATATAACTTATCAGCTTGTTTACTGTTGACAGCAGCAAAAAAATCATGATTTGCTAAGTCCCAAGATTTTCATTTGCTTTAGAGATGCATTGAACTGGTTCAGCACATTGGCTTGCGCTGTGATGTAAAACTGCATTATAGCACAAGTACACAAATTGCATATGTTTAGGTCAGTAACTGTTCAATGGTCTATGCGTGATTATTTTTAAAATATGGCAATTAATAAAAAGGATGTGAGAGGCCAATTCAGGAAATGGAGCTCTGAGTTTCAACGCATGCAACATTGTTCTCCAAGGGCCTGCAGGAGGGCAGAGGGTTGGGCCACTATTTAAACATGCAATACACAGAGCTGGTTTTGGCATTGCTCTCCCCATACCTGGCATTATGAAAGAAATCTTTTACGATTGTAATGACAAATAACTAACATTAAAATGATGCACCAATTTCTTAAGGTTAAGGGCTGCACGCCAAAGAACCGCCGCAATTCCAAGGGCAGTGGCTCATTTAAATAGCCGAGGCAGGCCCTCCATCCCCCTCCCGCCCGATCATGTAGAGGGGGCAGGCTGTCCGTCCCCGGCAATTGCGTCAGCTGCCTGTGCGCAGGCACTGACGCCATTTTTAAAGGGCCGTCAGCCCTCCCAAGTAATTTAAATATTTAAAGTTAAATTGAATTAAAAAAATAAATACATGTCCTTTGCCCCTTTCCCATCCCCCATAACAATTAAATTCATTATCTGTCCTTCCCCCTCCCCAAGCACTTACCTCTGCCATCTGACCTTCCCCCCTTTCCACCATCCTCTACACCCATGACATTAATTTGACTCCATTTCACCACCCCCCCCCACAACACTGATAACCTTACTCCCCACCTCCCACAAGTGTTCCACCTCGTTTTCCCGGATGGGGATCCGAAGGCGTGTCGGTGCGGCCGCTGGGCTGAAGATCGCGGCGGGATATCAGGAGGCGACGGGAGAGTAATTAATTCAGGTATCTTAATTTATTTGAATAGTTAAATTGTGGTCCCATTGCGGAGTGGCGGGGACACCGCCACCAGGCCTCGTCGCCGCAGGTAATATTGGACCGGACCTTGTTGGCGTCGAGGTCCATGCCGGGCCTCATCCGGGACAATCTTCAGCTCCCCACCCCGCCATGGGATCCCAACGTCGAGGGCTCCTTAAAATCCAGCCCAATGTTGGGTCTTATGGTTGCCCTGTGGCTAAGGAAAATGATGTTCTGTATATGCACAACGATCCACTTAGCAGCATCCAAATGCTGGTTAAATTGGAACAAAAAATTAAACACGACAATCAGTTATTTGAAAATGTTGTTTCATATTGACTTCAGTTATACTGCAGTAGGTGTGAAGCCAAAGCAGTGTAAGATTACCTATTCAAGGTTGTCTAACACCACCTGCCTAAATTGAATTCAGCTGACTGCATATCTGGACTACACTGTATAACTTTCATTGAAACAATGCCAAAAGTGATTTGCATTAATGTAAACTGTGCAATACAACTGTCTGATTAAACTTATCTCTTTCACAGTTCCATGTTTGTATTTCTCACAATTTCATACCTGTTCACTCCAGTGATTATTAGTTTATTTTGAAGACACCTACCCATCTCACATCTCTGATTGTTTAAATAGTCTTTGCTTGACTTTTGTGAAACGTGCAGATTATATGTGATTCCATGTACAAATTAAATTATAGGAAGTTGTTGTAAACTTGACCAGCATCAGGAACACCTACAGGTCCATCAGAAGCACAAGCTCTCTTTAACGCAGCTGCTCTAAGACACGCTTAAAATACCTCTACTTAACATGCTTCTCTGGAGTGTTTCTAAAGGAAACTGGAAAATCTCCGTGAGGCTAAACATAGCCTGGAAAACTGATGTTTATTATATTACAGATCTACATTCAGAGAAAGTACTTGCTTCCTCCAACTTCTCTTTAATTAAACTATCACAAAGACATTTTTGTTCACATAATGTATACTAATCAGGCATTTAGAAAGAACTATGTATTTTTTAGCATAGTATGGCAGGGATTAAATTGTGACACACCATGATACCCGTCTTGATTCAAATCTGCCAAAGGTGCTATGGCACTGCCAAATCTTCCAAATACTTCAGTTCCTAGTAGTCTCTGAGGTTCCTGGAAAAGGAACTCTTCCTCCTGCAGGTACAGATAAACCAGCCCAACTTCCTTCAACTTTCCGTCAGACTCACGGTCCATGAAAAGAGGAGCACCAACTAACACGTCATCCAGTCTATGAAGCATGAAAAAACATGAGTTAGAATACGTTATCTTCTGCCTTTAAATATTTTAGTTGCAGAACTCTTGGTATGTGAATGGATAGCACTTACATTATGGCTGCAAAAAGAATGTATTTAAGACTGATTTCAGTGGAATGAAAGTAGCTATTTACCCATTTTGCCCTTTAATCTAAATTTAAGGACTGCATTATTAAGGTATATTTTATTGCCAAAATCACAATTACAGTTTTTACAGTTTCTGGAAAGAACACTCTAAATTAAAAATCTATGGTCCTGGAGATTTCTCTAATTTTGTACACTGAATTAGTTTAGAGATACAGCAATGAAACAGGCCCTTCGGCCCACCGAGTCTGTGCCGACCATCAACCACCCATTTATACTAATCCTACACTAATTCCATATCCCTACCACATCCCCACCTGTCCCTATATTTCCCTACCACCTACCTATACTAGGGGCAATTGCTAATGGCCAATTTACCTATCAACCTGCAAGTCTTTGGCATGTGGGAGGAAACCGGAGCACCCGGAGGAAACCCACGCAGACACAGGGAGAACTTGCAGTTTGCAAGTACACAGGCAGTACCCAGAATTGAAACCAGGTCGCTGGAGCTGTGAGGCTGCGGTGCTAACCACTGCGCCACTGTGCCGCCCTAGAAAATTAGAAAATCACATTTTTATAATGGCTGTATGATCTTTTTCTGCAGTCTATAAAAGGCAGCATTCAAAAGATTAAACTATTGAAGCAAACTGTTCATTTGAAAGGCTTTGGCATAAGTTCTCTTGACATTTTTCAAAGAAAATGTTTGCAAATACATAAAGAGAAGTTCACGCATGACTCATGGTCCCAACAGGACATGTACAAACTATGCAGTTTGATTTTCTTCTAAAGTTGTTTTACCCACATTTTCTATTCTTAGTTCAATACCCTATGCCAATTTCTAGGTCAGAGGTGGAAGGCCATCCTGCTCCCAGGCTTCTTCTAATTTCAAGAATTACTAGGAAGTATGCAAACTGATTGGGGTGTGGCCTCCAATCTCCCCTTCCTTCCTGAGGGAGGTGGGGTACCAAGTGTCAAGCATTGCTTGATCGTTTCTCTTTGAAGATTCAGCTGGCATTTTGAAACTTGCCAAGTGGGAATCATAGGTGTGTATCTGCTTCCTGCCTCTCTCTGTTATAAACATGCAAGACTGGCTGAACTGCGTATTGTTTCTTTCATAATCATACATAGCTGCAGACCTTAGGAGTGTAATTAAAGACAGAGACTAATAGAATTGCTCAGAGTACAAAGGCATGGTTAATGAACCAAGAGATGCACATTTAACTAAGGAGAACAAAAAACACACCAGGCTGAGGTAAAGGACAGCAGAAGTTAGCAGTAACTTGTATTTATATAGTGCCTTTAACAGAAAGAATTGTCTCATGGCATTTCACAATAGCTGTATGAGAAACAGATGTTGAGATAGGAATGGAGAGGTGGGGGGTGGGGGGCGGTGACTAAAAGTTTGGTGAAATAATTTTAAAGGTGGAGGGAGATGTAGGGAAGAAATTGAAATGAGTAGAGCCAAGACAGCTCAAGCTCTGCCTCAAATGGTGGGGCAAAGGGAAGGGGAAATGTAGAAGGCTGGAGTCAGAAGAATAGTGTGTTTGAGAGAGGATATAGGGCTGTAGGATATTGAAGAGGTAGGATGGGCAAGGCCATAAAAGGATTAATTAATTGAGAAGGTTCACTGAAAAATTATTAGCAAAAATGAAACTGTACAAAATTAGAGGTGGCATGTGTTGGTATCGGTTGGGTGGTAGGAGACAGAAAGTAGGGATAAGCAGAATGTTCTCTGATGGGCAGGTTTTGACAAGTGGTGTTGGCCAGGGATTTGTACTGGGAACTCAGCTTTTCAGGAGCATTAATGACTTGAAGGAACGAATTGAGGCTTGTATGTCCAAGTTTGTAGATGAAATTCAATTAGAAGGGACATTAAGTTGTGTTGATGTGAGCAGAACGAATGGGAAAAATAGCGCCAGGTGGAGTTCAATATGGGGAAGTGTGAAGTCATCCATTTTGGATGCAAGAAAGATAAATTCGGAATATTTTCTGAATGAGAGAAAATAGAAACTATGGAGGAGCAAAGGCTGTCCACACACAAAAGTCAATAAAAGCTAGTGCACATGGTACAAAAAGGAACCAAAAAAACTAATGGAATATTGCATTTTATCTCAAGGAGTTTGAATCCAAAAGTTAGGAAGTGAGGCTTCAATTGTACAGAGCCTTGGCCAAACCCCATCTGGAGTACTGAGATTAGTTTTAGGCATCACAACTCAGAAATGATATTGGCCTGAGAAGAGGTACAGCAAAGGCTCACCAGAATGATACCAGGGTTTACATGGTTAAATTATTTGGAAAGGATACATAAAGTTGGTATTCCCTTCTGTTTAGAAGGTTGAGGGGGCGATCTAATCAAGGCTTTAAAACTGATAAACGTATTTTGATAGGGTCAATGCAGAACAAGAGAGCATATTCTTAAAATTAGAACTAGGCCAGTAAGGAGTGGAATCAGGAAGCACTTTTTCACAGGCTGAGTAGTGTAAATCTGGAACTCTCTCCCCCAGTGGAAGCTGGGTCAATTAAAATTTTCAAGACTAAGATCAATCGGATAATGGCAGCAAAGGATTTGGAGCAAAGGCAAGTTAATGAAGTTGAGGTCCAGATCAATCCAGATTAATCACAGATTTTAATGTATAAAATTGATAGATGAAGCCAAGGATAAAGTCTTAGTTATGAGAACAGATTAGATGAACTGGGTGTCTTTTCACTGGAACAGCAAAGGTTAAGAGAATATTCAATAAAGAAATTCAAAATTATGAGGGATTTTGATAAAGTAAGTAGAAATAAACCATATTCACTGATTCATGATGTGGTCACGAGAAGCCACGAAGTTAAGATTGACACCAAATGGCTGAAGGGTGAGGTCAACAGAAATATTTTTACATGGAGGGTTGTTTGGAGATGCAATGCCCTACCAGAAACAGTGGTGAGAACAGAATCCATAATTAGCTTTTAAAAGGGAAGTGGATAAATACTCAAAAGAGAAAATTTTATAATTATATGGGGAAAGAGCCAAGGAATGGGACTAAGTGAATAGTTGTTTCATTGAGCTGGCCCAGGTGCAATGGGCTGAATGGCCTTGTTGTGCGCTGTAAATATTCCATGATTCTATCTTCATCTCTGATCTTTCCTGCAGTATTTATTAAGATGTAAAGCTCACCCATCATTGTTTATATCAGAAACAGCCACGATGTATCCAAAATAGGAAGCCATCTGTGGATTAAAAAATAGGAAACAAATTACTGGAGCCTTATGTTACGACCAAGGCGGGAGGAGTGCACTGTTAATTCAGTCCCATTTCTCCACAGGTCACAACATATTTTTAAAATTTTCCCACTTACTGAAACAGTCAATCAGGTACACTATTTTCCACAGAATTGAAAACACTAACCAGATTTCTTTACTGAACAACAAATTAACTGTTTATTATGAAACAAGTCTTAATGAGTAACGAAGTAAAACAATATCACACAGATCAAATTTTTAAAAAATCCAACATTGCATTTTAAAAGTTCCCTTTCTACCTTAACCAATTTTAAAGTCCCTTTTACCTAAGACCCTTCACACTCACACACACATATCTACACCAGTTAACTGAAAGAATAAAAAAGGGATTTTTAGATCAGAGCTCTGTTACAGACAAAAAAAAGCACCCAGGCAGATCACTTGCCCACCTCTGAAGAAAACAGCAGATGAGACACACTGCACCAAACTGGCACACAGTCCACCCTCCGAGCGCATGCAGACAAGTCATTAGAATCTTCCAGAATCTTTCAGACGGTGTTGAGAATTACTTTTAGCAGGCTTTCTTCAAATACAGGAAACAAGATGAATCGACAAAGTGGACTTAACAGAATCTTTTATGGTTTCTGGGAAGCGAGCTGGGTTGTGGTCTTCTGTCCTTCCTTGACACTTCAGCAGACTTGACTTTTACCTCCTTCCAGAAGGTAAAACACACACACTGACAACCAAAAGCTTGTCAGTTTTTCTGCCCTTCCAGATGCTCTCTGTTACTACTGGTCTTGTCCAATCAAAGGAGTGCTTGTCACTTCTCTGCCCCTGTTACCAGGGTTTCAGGAGAACCTTTTTGGCCAGTATGTAGCAAGTCCAACAAGAGAGGGCCTGGTTCTGGACTAGGTTTTAGGTAATGAAGGTGGGCAGGTGGAAGGAGTGGCAGTGGGAGAGCGTTTTGGTGATAGTGATCATAATTCAGTTAGTTTTAACATAATTATGGAAAATGACAGAGATAGAGCAGGAGTTAAAGTTATAAATTGGGGCAAGGCCAATTTTACTAAGCTGAGAAATTATTTAGCAAAAGTGGACTGAAACAGCTTCTGGAAGGTAAATCAGTGTCAGAGCAGTGGGAGGTATTCAAAGGGAAGATTTAAGGGGTTCAGAGTAAACATGATCCCACAAAAATCGGGTGGGACAGCCAAATCTAGAGCCCCATGGATGTCAAGGAGCTTACAGGGTATGATAAGGCAGAAAAGGAAAGCTTATGTCAGACATCGAGAACTCAATACTAAAGAAAGCCGAGAGGAGTATAGAAAGTGGAGGGGTGAAATCAAAAAGGAAACTAGGAAAGCAAAGAGAGGACATGAAAGAATATTGACAAGTAAAATCAAGAAGAATCCAAAGATGTAACTGATGTGTGGAGGCAGAAGAAGTGGGTATGGTTCTTACTAAATACTTTGCCTTTCTTCTCAAAAGAGGGGGAAAATGCAGACTTTGTAGTTAAGGAGGGGAGTGTGAAGTATTGGATGCGATAAACACAGGGAGAGAGGAAGTAGTAAGGGGATTAGCATCCTTGAAAGTGGATAAATCACCAGGGCCGGATTAAATGTACACCAGGCTGTTTAAAAAAAAGCCAGGGAGAAAATAGCAGAAGTCTGACCACCATTTTCCAATCTTCACTGGATACAGGTGTGGTGCCAGATGATTGGAGGACTGCTAATGTTGTGCCTTTGTTTAAAAAGGGAGCGAGGGATAGACCAAATATTTACAGGCCAGTCAGTCTAATCTTGATAGTGGGAAAATTATTGGAATCAATTCTAAGAGATAGGATAAACTGTCACGTAGGCACGGATTAATCAAAGATAGTCAGCATGGATTTGTTAAGGGAAAGTCAAGTCTGTCTAACTTGATTGAATTTTTTGAGGAAATACAAAAGAGGATTGATGAGGGTAGTGCAGTTGATGTGGTCTACATGGATTTTAGCAAGGCTTTTGACAAGGTTCCACATGACTGACTGGTTTAAAAAAAAGGCCATGGAATCCAGGGGAATGTAGCAAGGTGGACACAAAATTGGCACAGTGGCAGGAAACAAAGGGTAATTGTTGACAGCTGTTTTTGCAACTGGAGGACTGTTTCCAGTGGGGTTCCACAGGGCTCAGTACTGGGTCCCCTGCTTTTTGTGGTATATATTAATGATTTGGACGTAAATGTAGGGGAATGATCAAGAAGTTTGCAGACAACACAAAAATTGGCCCCATGGTTGATAACAAGGAGGATAGCTGTCGACTACAGGAAGCTATCAATGGATTGGACAGGTGGGCAGAAAAGCGGCAAATGGAATTTAACCCAGAGAAGTGTGATGTGATGCAAAGGAATACACAACAAATGGGAGAATACTGAGAAGTGTAAAGGAAGTGAGGGAGCTTGGAGTGTATGCCCACAGATCCCTGAAGGTAGCAGGACAGGTCAATAAGATGGTTAAGCAGGCAAATGGAATCCTTTCCTTTATTAGCCAAGGCATAGAATATAAAAGCAAGGAGGTTATGCTGGAACTGTACAAATCGTTGGTTAGGACATAATTTGAGTACTATGTGCAGTTCTGGTCACCTCATTATAGAAAGGATGTAGTCGCACTAGAGAGGCCACAGAGAAAATTTATGAGGATGTTGCCAGGACTGGAAAATTGCAGCTATGAGGGAAGATTGGATAGGCTGGGGTTGTTCACCTTGGAACACAGGAGGCTGAGGGGAGATTTGATTGAGAAGTACAAAATTGTGAGGGGCCTGGTGACAGTGGATGGAAAGGGTCTATTCGCCTCAGCAGAGAGGTCAGTGACTAGGGGGCATAGATTTAAAGTGATTGGTAGAAAGATTACAGGGGAGAAGAGGAAACGTTTTTTCACCCAGAGGGTGGTGGGGTTTGGAACTCACTGCCTGAAAGAGGCAGAAAACTTAATCTCATTTAACAGGTGCCTGGATGTGCACCTGAAGTACTGACACCTGCAGGGCTACGGACCAAATGCTGGAAAGTGGGTTTAGGCTGTGTGTCTCTTTTTTACGGCTAGCGCAGACATGATGGGCTGAGTGGCCTCTTTCTGTGCTGTAAACTTCCTATGATTCTATTATTCTATTCCACATCTACCACTGAGACTTATATAATGCATCAACTGGCAAAACAACATCACCAGAGCAATTCTATTAAAAGCCAGTATGTCCAATACTGAAGAATGTTTATAAGTGCAATTTAAAAAAATCTCCCACACAACTCAGATGTTGAAGATGGGCCTCAGAAGCAAGTGCTCTGGAGGGGCTTTAGAAGCTCGTCAAATAAATGACAACTGTGCCTCTGGTGGGCAAAAGAGGCACTGCAAAGACCATGTGGAAACCAATCGCAAAGGGCTGCATTTTGTTTAGCTCCTGACGTCGTGCTCCGTCACGGGGGTGGGGATGAGAAGCTAGAAGATTGGAATGGTAGCGGCCCGCCACAGAGCCCGATGCCGGGATTGCCAGGTCCAATCATCCTGGCAGCAGCGAGGCTCTGTGGCGGCCCCTCCGCCACTTGGCGACGGGACCTGACTTTAAATATTTAAGTAAACTCTACGAATACATTTAAATGCGATCATACCATCGGATCCAGATCTTCTGTGCGATGGGCGGCATTCATGCGCCTTCACTTTCCTGTTCATGGAAAGCTGGCGTCACCGAGGTGGGGAAGGGAGAAACCCAGGATTTTTAGTGTAGTGGGGGGCGGGTCGGGGTGACAGGGTCAACTCTGCATTTGTAGTGTGGTGGGTGGGGGGGGGCGGGAGTAACTGCTGCATTTTGATCAGTTGAGGGGGGAGAGGGGTGACCTCTGCACTTTGTGCAGTTGGGCGAAGAAGGGGTCAACTCTTCAATTTCAGTGTATTGGGTGGGGTGAACGGGGCTAACATTTATTTTTGGTGTAGTTGGCGGGGGTACGGGGTTCAACTCTGCAGCCGCTGAGCAGGGCTGGCAGACAAGGCCGTCCCCACCATGTGATTGGGGGTTGGGGGGCAGCCACCCTGCATATTTAAATGAGCCGCCGTGCTCAACAGTAAATAAAAAACAACTACATCAGTTCACACATCAGCTGCATCAGTCACCTGTGGAAATACCAGAATAGCTTCTGGTCATCATCAATGCGACAGAAAAAAAACTCACTACCTATAACTTAGTATGACAACATTGCTGTTTTACTTCGGTTGCCTCTCGAATATTTTTGGTTCCCA
Organism: Heterodontus francisci; assembly: GCF_036365525.1. NCBI lineage: Eukaryota > Metazoa > Chordata > Chondrichthyes > Heterodontiformes > Heterodontidae > Heterodontus > Heterodontus francisci. The sequence goes on along the minus strand of NC_090372.1, from coordinate 159,362,171 downwards.
ATATAAACTATTCTACATTTTGTTATTGGGTCAAGGATTCAGCAGTTATTTCATTAGTTTTGCCGCCAATAACATTACTGTGTAAACCTCTAAAATAATTGAAAACACTAATATTTTGCAACAAGGTATATATTTTCCTCAGTTGCCTAGAGTGAAACGGCTTCAAAGCTTCATGAGTAGATATAAAGATATTTTACCTGTTCACCAGTAAAATTCAAGATGAAAGTCATATCTGTTGCATTTATGATAGCAACCTGCAAAAAAAAAAGTATGTTTGCATTGGTCTTGTTTTCTGACAACACAATCATATGAAATAAAAACAAGAAATGCTGGAACCACTCAGCAGGTCTGGCAGCATCTGTGGAAAGAGAAGCAGAGTTAACGTTTCGGGTCAGTGACCCTTCTTCGGAACCCAACGTTAACTCTGCTTCTCTTTCCACAGATGCTGCCAGACCTGCTGAGTGGTTCCAGCATTTCTTGTTTTTATTTCAGATTTCCAGCATCCGCAGTATTTTGCTTCTACAATCATATGAAATGTTGATGATAAAAATATGCGAAGCATCTATTTTAAATGTGTCCAATCAGGGCACAGAAGGTCAACTCACTGCAATCAACATGATGTGCTACGGGCTGCTTAGGATCCATACTAATCACAATACTGTGGCATGTTGCAGAGCACAAACTAGGCCATCTTCCTCCAGAAACCGAGACAGGGATGGCTCAATACCGAACTTGTATATCTTGAAATAGTTAATCCAGAGCAGCATAGATAAAAGTTGTAAAGAAGGGTGTTCACCAACCCTCCTCCTCGGATGTAAATGTGCTCCATGGCAAAACCACAAACGGGAGAAAAAAACCTGAAAAACCATTCACTTTTCAACATCTGCCCAAAATGGGTATGCAGTTGGTGAACTGGCCATGCCGTCTGCCTGAACCATTTTCAGGTTCAGGCCTTATTTGAATGTGGCCACTGAGCTGCAAGCAGCAATCGGATGTTCCGCTGCAGTTTGCCGCTTGTGGGAAGGTGGGCCTGAAGGGAGGGAGCCGATCCCAAAGGCGTCTGAGCATGGGAAAGCACCATAGAATCAGGAGGAGCACTTCTGTTCCTGCTGACCCCATGAAAATAAAAGAGCAAAGTGGTTTAAGACAGCTTTAAGGGTCGCTGTTCATGTCACTCACAGCTTAGTGCAAATGGGCAGAGCATGCATCAGACTCCAATCTGTATATTTAAAAAGCCGCTGCCCAAAACAGGCGGGTGCGCTGTTCCACTGTTTAGTTGGTAAGGCCTGAAAATTGCATCAAGCCATTTTTCAGGCGGCCGTTGAAAATCACCTCCATTTTCTCTTGCTTTTTCTAAGAACAAAGTCATGGTATTATTGTACAAAACTCAACAACAAAGGAAAATGATACGCAAAATTTTAAAAATGCTTCACTGTTTATTCAGCATAGGAGGAGGAAGATGAAAAAAAACAGCCAAATTCTATTTGAAAACAAGACAACAAATGAAAGAATATTATTACATACATATCCAAATGCTTGAGCACCCCTTGGAATTCCAGCAACAAATTCTAATCAAAAGAAAAAGACAGGAAAATTGAGTTGCAAACGTAGCTTTATTAGGTTAGTTAGAAACCCCCACCTCCTGCACTTTAAGGAAGAGGAAATGACTAATAAATACATAATAAATGAGCACATGCTTTTGGTGATCAATTAAGCTACTTACCTTGTTGAGAGTCTCCTGTGAATTCCCCCACGGCAACTGAGTATCCTGTTAAGAAAATTAATTACCAACATATGGTCAAATTGTAATAATTACTGCATCAAAAGCACAGTTTTCATTTGGAAACATCAATAGCCCCAAAATTGCTCAGGGGGTTCAATCCTGGCAGCTATGCTGGATCGTACCCACCAGTGTCCTCCACTGCTAACCCTGACAAAGTGTGCAGGTTCAGGGGGATTGCAGCTCATTAACATTCACTGATGGCAACCCGCAACATTTAAGTCACATTCTGTATGTTCACCAACTCATACAGACTGGAAAATCAGGTGCCTGCTGCCATCCCAGGGTGTGAGGGAGCAGTTCCTGCCTCATATTTTTTCCCTTTCTGCTGGAGGAAGAGCATGTTTTGGCTGGGCAGAGGTTCCATCCCAAACAAGACTCCCTGAAAATTGCCCATGAGATTCCAGCTGCCAGTGGATCTGGATTCCAGCCAATGTCCCCAACCTCCCAATGCATTCTGGCCAGAGTTATGGCAGAAGTGCACTAGATGGCCTGCACATTTTTGCAGCATGAGTATATTAAGCATTCTAAGAAGCAACTGACTTTGCATTTAACATTTTCATTAAATAAATAATTTTTAAAATTTAGCTTTTTCTGTTCCACCTTGTCTCCACACTCAGTGAATCGTTTTTTGAACTTATAACGCTGCCAACTCTTTTCCCTATCTGCCTTTTTCTTTATTTCTCTTTCTGTCTTCACAGCCCATTAAGTGGTTAAGCATTTTCAGTTGCATTCTTATACTGGAGAGAAATAACATGTTATGAAGAATGGGTAGTTCAGCATCCAAAGTATTACTGAAATATCTGTGTTAAAACTGTACACCAGATGTATTGTGTTGGAAGGCTGGTGTATTGTAAATTATATTTATTTCTACAAATATAAATCTACATAGCACAGCGGATCTATTTACCCCAACCTGTTAACTTTCCCCAATATAATACTGTCCTTTTTTTGTTTAATAAGCACAAGGAGATAAATGGCTAGACCTGTTTGTAAACCTTCAGATTAAAAGTCTACTTCGATAGATTTAATTAGAAACTTGGGGCTATATTTTCTTCTATTCTGTAAAAAAGCTGATAATCCATGTCCTGCAGATTTTAATGACTACCAATCCAGATGCTAGGTGAAATCAATTCTGTCCTTGCAGTGCATTCCAGGTCACAACAATTCAGAGTGTAAAAGAAATATTTCTTCATTTTGCCTCTGATTCATTTGCCATTCACCTTCAATTTCTGTCCTCTGGTTCCCAACACTTCTGCCACTGGAATGAGTTTCTCATTACTTGAATCAAAATCACTCATGATCTTTAACACTTCTATCAAATCTCTTAACCTTCACTGCTCTAAGGAAAACAACCCCAGCTTCTCCAGTATCTCCATGTAACTGAAATCCCTCAACCCTGGTACCATTCCAGTAAAGCTGTTCTGCACCCTCTCCAAGGCCTCTACATTCTTCCTGAAGTATGGTGCTCAGAACTGACCGCAATGCTCCAGCCGAGGCTTAATCAGTGTTTTACAAGGATTCAGCATAATCTTTTGGCTTTTGTAACCTAATCCTCTATTAATTAAGCCAAGGATCGTTATACTTTTTTTTAACAGCCTTCTCAACTTGTCCTGCCACCTTCAAATATTTGTGCACATATACCATCAGATCTCTCTGTTCCTGCTCCCTTTTTAAATTGTATCATTTGGTACATATTACCTCTCCTCATTTTTCCTACCAAAATGTATCACTTCACACATTTATGCATTAAATTTCACTGGCCATGTGTCTGCCCATTTCACCAGTCTTACTATCCTCCTCATTGTTGAGTACATTTCCGAGTTCAATTTTCCTTACAAGCCTATCATGTGGTACTTTGACAAATGCTTTTTGAAAGTCCACATACAGAACATCAACTACAATATTCTATAGAATCCGTTCCATTACTTAATTAAAGAACTTGATCAAGTTCGTCAAACACGGTTTGCCTTTAACAAATCTGTGTTGACTTTCATTTATTAGCCCATACTCTTGCAAATGTCAATTAACTTGGTCCTAGATTGTTGTCTCTAAAAGTTGCCCTACCACTGGCATTGGCAGAGTGACCTGTAGTTGTGGGGTTTAATCCTCTCCCTCTTTGCAAACAGGGATGAAGCATTTGCAACCCTCCAGTCCTCTGGTACCGCCCCAAATCAAGGAGGGTTGGAAGATTCTGGCCAGAGCCTCTGCAATGTCCGCTCTTACTTCTGCAGAAAGGTCGAGGAGATATAGTTTACCTTTGTCAATGTAACATAGGATGTTGTTTGTGACTTTGACTTAAATAAAACACTATTGGGCACTTCTCTCATCTGCCAAAACAGCTCACTGTTCCAGGGTCATCCTGGAATGCCAGGTAACTCCTTGCTTCTTTTCTCTATTGTAAACTGTCTCTTCCACCCTTACCTCCAAAAACAAGTGTGAGGAGCTCATGAACTTCTTTGTCACTAAGACTGAGACCATCCAATCAGCTGTCTCTGCCACTTCCCTCCCAGCTCCTAGCCCACCAGACCAAACCTCCTCTAAGGTACCCCCTTGCCCTAGCCCTGAACTTGTATTTTTCTCTAGTTTCTCTCCTATTTCCCTCATGCCTTTTCTGAGCTCATCTTGTCCATGAGACCCACCTTCTGCTACCTTGACCTTCTTCCCTTAAACTGTTGACTTTCTAATTTCCCCTCCTAGTCCCCATGTTAGGCGATATTGTTAAGGGTACTCACTCTTCAAAGCTGCTGCCATTACCCCTCTCCTCAAGAAAACATCCCTTGGCCCTCTGCACCACCCCTCCAACCAGTCCTTGTAAACTATTGTCTCATCTCCAACCTCCCTTTCCTCTCCAAAGTGCATGAATGTGTTGTTGCCTCTTAAGTCTGTGCACATCTTTCCTGGAACTCTATGTTTGAATCCCTCCAATCAGTGGCCCCTGCCACAGTACCGAACGGCTCTTATCAAAGTCACAAATGACATCCTATGTGACTGTGACAAAGGTAAACTATTTTTCTTGACCTGTCTGCAGCTTTTGATATGGTTGACCACACCTTCCTCTTCCAACACCTCTCCACAATCATTCAGTTGGGTGGGACTGCACAGCTGTGCTTCCATTCTTATTTATCCAGTTATTGCCACCGAATCACATGCAATGTCTTCTCTTCCCACTCCGGCATCATTACTTCTGGTGTCGCCCTGGGATCCTTGGCCGCCTTCTAATTCTCATCCACATGCTTCCCCTCGGCGACATCGTCCGAAAACACTGTGTCAGTTTCCACGTGTACACTGGCGACGCCCTGCTCTACCTCACTACCGTCTCTTTCAACCCCTCCACTGTCTCTAAATTGTCTGATTGCTTGTCTGACATCCAGTACTGAATGAGAAAGAAACTTCCTCCAACTAAATACTGGGAAGAACAATTGTTCCCTAGTCACTGATGCAATCCCTCTTGTGGCAACTGTCTGAGTCTTAACCAGACTGCTTACAACCTTGGTGTCAAATTTGACCCTGAAATGAGCTTCCAATCACATATTCCCCAATCACTAAGACAGCTTATTTCTACCTTCGTAACTTTGCCCGACTCCATTCCTGTCTCAGGTCATCTGCTGCTGAAACTTTAATTCATGCCTTTGTTACCTTTACAATTGACTCTTCCAATGTACTCCTGGTCGGCCTTCCACCTTTCATAAAGTTGAGGTGATCAAAATCTCTGCTGCTCGTGTCTTAACTCGTACCAAGTCCTGTTCACCCAGCAGCACCTCTTTAAACAGATGCTGCCTGACCGGCTGAGTATTTCCAGCATTTTCTGTTTATACTTAACAAGTTACCAGCGGTATTATGATGCACGTTCTTGACTATGGAGTGCTGCTCACAATGAAACTAAAAGTAGAATTTAAAGCAATAGCACAGGCTACTGAATATTTTGTGCTAAGCATTTCTAAGCATTTGGAAACTGGAGCGAGACCTATGTGTGTAATTATTGTCTGTATTTGGCAATGTTGATGTGAGTGATTTCCTGACGCCATAGGAACAGATGGGAATGTTTCAGAAGAAATAAGTTAGCAATTTTGGCATTGTACACTATTTGGATGCTAGTAGTGCTATAATTCTTCCTGTTGAAATAGGCACACTTTCCAGCAGTTGGGATTCTAATTACTATATTATAAAGTTGATTTCCTCCTGACCCTTTGGAAGTTGTATTACAATCATGTAACTGTGACAGCAGATAAAAAAAATTCTGATCCACTTCTGAGAAATGTTTCATTGTCTCTTATGTTTCAAAAACAGATGACAATTCTTATGTCTCAAAATGATGACCAAGACATGCACAACATTATGGGAAGTGGTTGTTGGAAGTCGGGTTGCCAGCTGTCCAATCTGGAGCAAACAGTACACCTTTCAGTGACCCAGTGACAGTGAAGAAATGGTGACATAGGTCGGGATTTTGTGAGGCCCCCTGAGGCGGGGGGATGGGGGAGTGCAGGGAGAATCGGGATGGGTGACTGGCAACAGTCATGATGCCTTCGTTCTGCAGCAGTCTGCTGTGTCAGCTGCATTTGAGTCACTACGGTAAACCAAAGAGTGACTACTGAGCGACATGGCCGACGACTCCAGTGTGTAATCCATGCACACTTGCGCAGCATGTATACAATGAAAGCCATGCTTCCACACGAAATGTAATATAGCAGACCATTGGCATGCTGAAACAATGCTTCTGCTGCTGGGATCAGTCCGGAGGAGCCCTGCAGTACTCGGCAGAGCAGCTGTCAAGATTCATGGTGGTCTCCTGCATTTTGCACAACTTTGCCAACATGAGAGCACACCCCTTGTCTCGAGGTATACGGTTAGCAGCCAAGAAGGAGAAGCATGAGGAGAGGAAGATGAAGGGAGGAGGCAACCTAGATAGTCCCTTCCTGGTGAGGCCGTTCATGAAAAACTCATCCGAGTGCAGTACAAGTAGCCACAATCATAATTTCCCACTTACCAACAGTCCCATACCTTACCTTCTCTCTGTCACTGACCATCACAATGTTCACTTGGCCACAGTGTAAAAATAAAAGCCATAAACATTCGAAACCAAATTTATAAACAAAACTATGGCATATTGTACACAAAAGTAGACTAACCTTAGCACCTATCTTCTGTGTGCTTTGCTTGTTCTAGTGCTTCTACACAGTGCTACCCCAGTGTCTAAAATATGGCTGCTGCCAAGGCTGCTGACTTTCGGTGCAGGAAGCTGCAGATGGCCTTGGAGGATGACCTCGAGCAGTTCTGAGAAAGGCCTGGTTTCGGACTGCATCATCTCGGCATGGGCAGCAGCAGTCTGGGCTGGCTGACTGACAGGCAACAGCAAGGGTGCTGATGGAGTGTTATGTGTGGAAGGATGAATGCTGTCTTCCTGAGAGAGGACAGCAGCTTTGTGCTCCATGGAGACACAGCCACTCCCCTGGGGCAATGCCTCAGCAATCCTAGTGAGCTGCTGAAGGACAGATTGTTGGACTGCTGTGACACCCTGCGAGCCCCTTTGCATACTGTAATCCACAAATATGATGGCAGCAGTCTGAGCTTGCATGGCAGCACTCAGATGTTGCACGACTGCTGTTTGTGCTGTAATGAAACCTGCAACATATGCCATCAGATACTGCATCATGGTTGTGAACACAATTGGCCACCACTTCCATTCTGCAAAGGATGAGCTCCAAACTCTTTGCAAAGCCCTCTGCCAAGTTGGTGCTACACTCCTCCACACTCCTTGACATTGACCAAAGGTTTTCTGGCAGGCTTCCCATTGCACCAAACATTATATTGTGCACATCCATCAATGTCCTTCTATAGGCTGCCCCATCGCAGTGGAACCCATGTGTGACCTTGCTCTCAGGTGAGCTGGCACCTGCACTATCCTTGTCCTCTACCCTGGCTGCAACGCACTCATGCTTGGGTGTCTCACCATGTGAAGATCACACCTCTTAAACTATCTTTTAAGGTATATGCAGTGTCAGTAGCTGAGCTGGTGGCTGCAAGTGTGAAATCAAATGAGGGTGCTGTGTCTTTATCATCACTTACTTCTTGATGTTCCTTCACTGCCTGCCCAGGTTGGACCTCTTCGGTATCTGAAAGGATAAACGCACAAGGATAAGGTTGTAGTGAGGAGAAGATAGGAAAATAAGAGGTGCATTTTTACACAATCTGCAGCTTGTAATTCTGAAGAGAGTGTGAAATGAGGCATAAGTGGATTTTGAGAACGAGGATACCGTAATCTTCAATGATTTCAGCCACGCTGCTAGCCACAGCCTCTGCAATAGCTGGCCCAATAATGCCACCTCCCTGGCGGTTAGGGCATGCAAGCACTCCTCTCCCCCTTTGGTTAGCTTCTGCTGTCTTCATTTGTGTGCCACCTTGGCCTGCAGGAGAGAAGTAAGTGCACAAGCGTTGTGCACTCTGCCAGTTATTCAACCACGACAGTCATGTCAGTGTGTATAAGCTGTGAGATATGTGTCAGGCTTGCAGTAGTGCTAAGTGTATGAGGGTGAGATGAAGCATAAGACTGTTAGTTGTGACGCCTGATTGATAAAGATTGTTGAGTGATGGAAGTGTGGTGATATGAGCAGTGGCCAAGGCTACTGATGCAGTTGGTAGGATATGGCATTTGAAGATACATTCACTGAATTTGACCACTCGTATAAGGTCATTGAATGTCTTACGACACTGCATCCAGATCCTCAAGGCTTGACTCATGGCATGGACATCCACGGTTATCTGCTCGAACTGTCTCCTTCCCCCTGCAGATACAAGACCTCTCTCTTCCTTTCCACCTCCTCCACAAAAACTTCCAGTGCAGAGTCCGAAAACAGTGGAGCCTGCTCTCTCCCCTGTTGTGCCACTCCTCACTCTTTCCCAGGTCAGATTTTCTTCAATCGCAAATCCCAGCACCTGCCACAGTGCACGTTCCCTTTAAGGGGTGCAGGCTAGCTTTAAGCAATGCAGCCCAGCTTTAGGTGGTGCTAGCCACTGACGATATCAGCCCCCTGCAGCTGTAGCCACCCAATGAACAATACAGTTTGCGGTGGCTGGACACAGATCATTCAAATGAGCTAGCACAAAGTAGGCATGCTGCCTGCATTGCAATCAACATGCGCAGGTAATCATGCATTGAGGTCCCTGTGCCGGTTTCAGGACTAATCAATTTAGCTCTCAGGGTCTCCAGGAAAAGGCGGAAGGAGAAAAAAAATTGTGGCTATTTTTAAAAAACTATTAGCATAATTGGCTCACCGTGCATTTAAAATTGGGCTGAAATGTCTGCTCATTGTTATGCATCATGAGCTAAATTCTTGCTATTTTATAGTTTAGCACAGATGCAGTGCCTGCCTTCCACAATAGGCTGTCAGTTTCTACAGTTTTTTATAACAATTTGCGTGTGTATTAGCTCCTAGACGTGTAACGATTGCCACAAAAGAGCACCTCACTTGCATTTCATGTGGATTCTGTCTTGAAAATACTGAGTACGGAGCTTTCAAACCTATTTAAGTTCTCTTCGGGGCCATCAAATACATTTTTCATTAAATTTTTGTCCATTTCTGCATTCTAAATATTGTAGTAAAGGCAGCAACATGCATTGTTATATCTGACTGGTTAGATGCAACACCATTAGTGCACGGCAACTCACAATGGCCAGAATTTTATGCCACCCCAATGAGCCAGATGATGGCCGGGGTTGTGGCGTAAAATGGAGTGGGAGGCTCCGGGAGGCTTTCCCGACCCGCTCCCGTCTCTGCCCCACTTTACGTAGGGCGGGGGAGGGGGCGAGAAATGGGCTGCCCACCCCAGGCCATCAAGGCCCTTAAGTTGCCAATTAACGGCCACTTAAGGGCCTTCGCCCGCCTCCATGCGGATTTTACGCGTGGTGAGCGGGCGTCCTGGAGCCAGGAAAGGCTTCCCGATAAAAGCTGGCGGCCTCTCAGCGCCCTGGGGTTGGCCCTGACAATCAGGCACAGCCCCCACTTCCCCAACCACCCACAGGAACCAAGACATCCCCCCCCCACCCCCCGAACGACCAACCTTGCCTTGCCGAGGCCCGACCGATTACCCCCGGCAAGGCAACCAAAACTCACCTTGGATCCCGGCACTCAGGCGTCCTCTTCGGCCGGCAGGGCTGCAGTCCCAGAGGTGGCCACTGCTCCCGGTGGCACTGCTGGGACTAAGAGCTGCCGGCCCGCTGATTGGCCGGCAGCTCAATGAGGCGGGACTTCCTCCCTCAAGCGGGTGGAAGTCCCACCTCGGAACAATTAAAGCCTGGGGACCTGTTAAATTCGGATCGGATCCCCAGGCGAGGCAGAAGCGGGTTCGCCACCGACTGTTACGTCGGTAGCCAGCTCCTGTCCGCCCAAGTAAAATCCAGCCCAATGAATACAATGGTCTGATTCAATTCAACAAGCAACAGCTGTGTCTGCTTAGCTGCACCTATGCCAGTAACTTTGCTGTGTCAATGGAAAATCTGTGCCTTTGAAATATTGCTTACTGAGTGCAGATCGTTTTAATTTTTTTTTTTGATTTACATCTTGAGCAGATTGGGCCACAAATGGGCACTGACATTTCTTTTGCTACCCCAAAAGGTTCACACAGCAAATCATTAAATTCATTTGTTGATTTAATTTATGGCACTATCACTTTGTAGGATCTGTATTAATTAATTTCCCCCAAACTGAGACTTCACAATTGGAGACCAGTTACTATCAAATCCAATTTTTTTAAATAGATGATGATTAAAGGAAATGTATTTTATGTTTTACATCTTGCTCTTTAGAAAGCATTTGGCAAGGTCTTGCACTGAGGACATAGAAACAGTAAAAGCTTATGGAATCATAAGAGCCAAACAGAACTAGATAGAACCATCGCTTCACAATAGAAAATGTATACTAGTTATGAATGTGTATTTTTCAACTAGAATAGTTGCCACTAAAGTTCCAAGGTGACCACTGGCTACTCGTAATATTTATTAATGACCTTGATAAAGGTACTTGCGCCTGTTTCAGCTAAACAAAATAAGTGACAGCCTCAATGCCTTGACCAATCAGAGTCAAGCTGCCTGGTTTAAATTTCAAACAAAGCTTGGCAGTTAACTGTCAGTCACCATAAACTGGTGCATTCTCCATGGCACCGCCTCTACCAATCAGAGTCCACCTGCCAACCAATCAGCACTCTCTTCTCATATGGTGTAAGTTTGTTGCTTTCCCTTACATTGGTATTCTTTCAAATTGTCCTGATGAGTGCAAGACGAAAAGCTTCCACAAAATGTCTCTGCTTTCAGCAATACTCAAGTTCTGTCCTACCAAACGACTATTAGTCTATAATTAAGGATAGCGTGTCTGTCAACACCCTGAAAATTTTCAGCTAATCAGCCTGTGCATGCCGACCACCATTTTTCCACACCCCACCCCCACCCCCACCCCCGCTGCTCCCAGCAGCAAGGAAACAAAATTCAGCCCAAAGAGTGTAGAAGTTATTACTTTTAAAATCTGAGATTGATGATTTTTGTTAAGCGGGGATATTAAGGGAAATGAGGCAATGAGGTATGTAAGAGTTAGGGTACAGATCAACCATGATCTCATTGAATGGTGGAACAGGTTCAAGGGGCTAAATGGCCGACTACTGTTCCTGGTTCCGAAAGAGAATTAGGACATTCCAGCAATCACTGAACTATGGCAGGTTGAGAGAGCTCAATATATTATTACAAAAATGATTACATCCAATTATAAGAACACAAGGAGCAGGAGTCGGCTATACGGCCCCTCAAGCTTGCTCTGCCATTCAATAAGATCATGGCTGAATTTCCACATTAACTCCATTTTCTCACCTTATCATCTAAGCCAACAAATAAGGTAGATTCTTAAAAGTTCTTTGCATGAATGATGACGAATAAACTGTACACAGATCAAAGAGGGGATGGAAGAAGATGTCTGATGCTGAAACAGGATGGATCTATCGTGACTCATTAGAGGGAGCTTCAAGTGCTGAATGACCCCATCTGAGTTCTATATTCTCATTAACAATCTTTGAAGTTAGTCTTACTAGGATCCATTATAATGTGCTTGTCTCTTTTTATTGTTAGTTTTTATAAGGTTATTTAGCAAGTCTCACCGAGGTAGTTGTCATCATAATCAGCAGGAGCCACTCCAGTCTGCCGTTCTCCATTCACTCGCCGTTGCACATTTCTGAAGTCATATCCATTTAAAATTTCAACAACACCAGCAGTAATCACCTGACCTGTGTCCAAAAACACATTAAAAAGACATAAATGAACCACAAACATATTTAATGTGAATCACATCACAAATGTTTATCATAAGAATTTATTATTTGCAACATATGCTTGAATACCCAGACTTCACATGTTAGCACAGATTGTTTTACCTATCTGCTATGTAACTGTTGAAGTTTGAAGGCAAAAATCAATGCAAACATTGTTTTAAATCATTCCAGATGAGATGAAACCCAATGGCTGTCATGAATCTCAAGTAAAATTAATTTGCATAATCTCCATTTACTTACAAATATATCTGAGCCCGGGACTCAAGCTTGTGTTCACAAATGACCATTGACACAAAAATGTAAACAATGTCAAATACTTTTAAGGATTCCATTGGACCCAAGTACAGGCTGCAAACTAAAAATACAGAAAATTCACATGACTTTTTCTTCTGTTTTACAAAGCATTCCTTCCAGTCCAGAGATTGTACATTTTTAGTTTATTGCTAATTGGTGCAACACAAAAACTATAATTTTGTCCCAGCCACTGACAATACTTTTACTGTAAAATTGTTGAACATAGAACATAGAACAGTACAGCACAGTACAGGCCCTTCGGCCCACGATGTTGTGCCGAACCTTTAACCTACTCTAAGATCAAACTACCTACATACCCTTCATACTACTATCATCCATGTACCTATCCAAGAGTCGCTTAAATGTCCTTAATGTATCTGCTTCTACTACCACCGCTGGCAGCGCATTCCACGCACCCACCACTCTCTGTGTAAAGAACCTACCTCTGACATCTCCCCGAAACCTTCCTCCAATCACCTTAAAATTATGCCCCCTGGTGATAGCCCTTTCCACCCTGGGAAAAAGTCTCTGGCTATCCACTCTATCTATGCCTCTCATCATCTTGTACCCCTCTATCAAGTCACCTCTCATCCTTCTTCGCTCCAATGAGAAAAGCCCTAGCTCCCTCAACCTTTCTTCGTAAGACATGCCCTCCAGTCCAGGCAGCATCCTGGTAAATCTCCTCTGCACCCTCTCTAAAGCTTCCACATCCTTCCTATAATGAGGCGACCAGAACTGAACACAATATTCCAAGTGTGGTCTAACCAGGGCCTTATAGAGCTGCAGCATAACCTCGCGGCTCTTAAACTCAATCCGCCTGTTAATGAAAGCCAACACACCATACGCTTTCTTAACAACCCTATCAACTTGGGTGGCAACTTTGAGCGATCTATGGACATGGACCCCAAGATCCCTCTGTTCCTCCACACTACCAAGAATCCTGTCTTTAAGCCTGTATTCTGCATTCAAACTCGACCTTCCAAAATGAATCACTTCACACTTTTTCAGGTTGAACTTCATCCGCCACTTCTCAGCCCAGCTCTGCATCCTGTCAATGTCCCGTTGCAACCTACAACAGCCTTCCACACTATCCACAACTCCAGCAACCTTCGTGTCATCGGCAAACTTGCTAACCCAGCCTTCCACATCCTAATCCAAGTCATTTATAAAAATCACAAAGAGCAGAGGTCCCAGAACAGATCCCTGTGGAACACCACTGGTCACCGAGCTCCAGGCTGAATACTTTCCATCTACTACCACCCTCTGTCTTCTATGGGCCAGCCAATTCTGTATCCAGACAGCCAACTTTCCCTGTATCCCATGCCTCCTTACTTTCTGAATGAGCCTACCATGGGGAACCTTATCAAACGCCTTGCTAAAATCCATATACACCACATCCACTGCTCTTCCTTCATCAACGTGTTTTGTCACATCTTCAAAGAATTGAACAGGCCATACATCAAACTAATTTTTTACACAATGCTATTTTGTTAATTGACTGACCTTTTATATGGTTTGTAATTTTGTCATCACTGTTTTTCCAAATAAAAGCCAAGAAATAGTTAAACAACTCTGTACTCAGATATCCAGGTAGTGCAGCACTATGTACCAGATATTGGGAATGGTACAGTATGAATTTACAACTACAATGAATCTGGAGTCTCAACTTTTCTATCCAAAAAAAACTTGCATTCCTGTTTCAAGTTCTTTGGAATAATTTACATTAAATATTTTGCTGTTCTCAAATTCAGCTCATAATACTTCAAGTCACCAGAACATACAAGCTTCAGGGGTTAGATCCCTGGTGCTTCTTGCATACCACATCAGCTTGAGACAACTGGCTTCATTAAGATATTCAAGTAAAATAATAACCCTGAATCTTCACCGGGTTCTCCCAATCTTACACCGTAACTTCAGCAGAAGAATAGTGGAAACACTGGAGAGTCAGTATAATTGCCCATTTTTAGCTGTTTACACCATTTCACCAATCCCCATAGAAATTCCAGGTGAATATGTTGGGATGACTTCATTTATTTGACCCAACCAGTGGTGGGGAAATGGAAGAATATAGCTACCAGGAACTCACAACCAGAGGGCCAGTAGTAGGTTTGATTGGCAGCTCAATTGGTCATCACTGGGCAGAGAGAGTTGAGACCGGGTCAGGCGGAACCAAAGGTGGGAGGGCTGGCAAATTGACCTTGGAGAATGACACCCGTTTGCCAGCATATTACCACCTCTGGGCCATTTTAAAAGTGGATGGTTTTGGGGGTTGATCGCCACCCAAGCGGGGGGTTGCCAATTTACCCTTAAAGGGCCTATTAAGGGCACTGGGTAGACAGCACCCCGCCCCCGCCCCCGTGGTCCCCGAATGCATGGAGGGACCCTCCCGGCGGTCGTCCAGGGAGCCAGCGTTCCAAATAACTTTTTTAACCCACCCCCCACCCCGTGACCACATCTGTTAGATGGCCACAGCTCCTGCCACAGGCGGTCCTGTAGAGAGGTTCCCCCTCCAAAGTAGCGGTCTGGCAACTGCGGTCAGTATAAATATCATCTTTATTAAAAAGTCTTCAGAGGATGCCTCCATCTTGAAGTGCCCTCTCTCTCTTAATGACATCAGCAGCTCCCACCTCTGACAAAGGAGCTGCTGATCTCTTAGGGTTGGAGGCCCTCTGGCCTCGGGAGGCCGCCCACTGCCCTTAATTTGACAGCAAGCACGCACCCTAGCCACTGATTGGCCGGCTGTTCTTCCTGGGGTTAGGGCTGACTAGCTTCAGGGATTAGGTCATTTTATAAAATTAATTTAGCCTGCTAACAGGCATAGTGTGGCATGCTATCTTATTTTCTATGTTATGAGGAATGCTACACAAGAAATTGCAATTTGCTGTAAACTATATTCTGTTTATTAATCTCGCTAAAGTCCACCTTCCAGAAGAAAGGAGAAATGTATCTAAAGGAATATGCAAGAACACAGTATGCAATACAAGTAACGAGGGTTTTAATTGCTAAATAAAAGTACCTGGATGCATTTTTCCACAGCTTGTTATTTAAAATAGAGCAATTGAGCATTATTTTTGTAAAACTGGTGGATCTCCCGAGGTATCGTTCACATGTATTCTATGGTCTGGAGTACAGTTTTGACATTTAGAAGTTAACCTGGCCTGTGCTTTTAAAAGTCTTGCTCTAAGTCGGCAAATTCAGCTAATTGTAGCTACTTACAAACTGCTAAGGTTAAATGGCAGTTGTAACTGCTTGCAAATTCCAAGATTCAAGTCAAATTTTCTTGCTCTTTCCTTAAAAATTATTTTTAAGAAGAATTACATCTAAAATATGGGGCAGAATTTTAGGAAAGGAGGCGGGCGCGCCCACAATTCTCTGCCACTGGCCAGCGTGCCTGCTTGCTCGCATGTTCCCACCTCTCGGCCATTTTAGAACATGCCGGTTCAGGGATGAAATGGCTAACTATCCGCAAGCAGCAGGTAGCAAATTAGGCCTATTTACGTGCCTATTAAGGCCCCTCTGCCGCCACCCGACTGATCATAAGATCATAAAGCTTATAAGAAATAGCAGGAGTAGACCATTTGGCCCCTCCAGCTTGCTCTACCATTCAATAAGATCATGGTTGATCTGATTGTGGCCTTAACTCCAATTTCCTGCCAGCTCCCCATAACTCTTAACTCTCTTGTAAATGAAAAATCTGTCTAATTCAGCCTTGAATATATTCAATGACCCAGCCTCCATTGCTCTCCGGAAAAGAGAATTCCACAGATTAACGACCCTCTGAGAGAAGAAATTCCTCCTCAACTCTGTCTTAAATGGGAGATCCCTTATTTTGAAACTATAGCCCCTAGTTCTAGATTCCCCATAAAGGGAAACATCCTCTCAAAATCTACACTGTCAAGCCCTCTCAGAATCTTAAATGTTTCAATAAGATTACCTCACATTTTTCTGAACTCCAATCTTTCCTCATAAGGCAACCTCTTCATCCCAGGAATCAGCCAAGTGAACCTTCTCCGAACTGCTTCCAATGCAAGTACATCCCTCCTTAAGTAAGGAGGCCAATACTGTACACAGTACTCTAGGTGCGGTCTCATCAATGCCCTGTACAGTTTTTTTATTTTTTGAGATACAGCACTGAAACAGGCCCTTCGGCCCACCGAGTCTGTGCCGACCAACAACCACCCATTTATACTAATCCAACATTAATCCTACATCCCCACCATTCTCCTACCACCTACCTACACTAGGGGAAATTTACAATGGCCAATTTACCTACCAACCTGCAAGTCTTTGGCTGTGGGAGGAAACAGGAGCACCCGGCAGAAACCCACGCGGTCACAGGGAGAACTTGCAAACTCTGCACAGGCAGTACCCAGAACTGAACCCAGGTTGCTGGAGCTGTGAGGCTGTGGTGCTAACCACTGCGCCACTGTGCCGCCCGTTGTAGCAGGACATCCTTACTCTATCCCCCTACCAGTCCACAGGCGGTGGCTGGAACATGGTGTATGAATGGAGGCGCTCTCCCAGCGGCAGACTGGGAGGCCACCCTGTGAAGGGGTTCCCCCTCCACCATGGAGCTCTTGCAGCTTTGGAAAGTTCACACTGAATAAATCTTCAAAGCTTTGAGTGGGCACCTCCATCTTGAAGCGCTCTCTCTCTCTCTCGCTCCCTTTTACCTGCATCGGCAGCATCCACCTCTGACAGGGTGGCTGCTGCTCTCTCAGTGTGGGAGGGCCTCCTATTGTGTGAAAATAGATAAGTCCCCTGGGCCAGATGGGATTTATCCTAGGATTCTCTGGGAAGCCAGGGAGGAGATTGCAGAGCCTTTGTCCTTGATCTTTATGTCGTCATTGTCGACAGGAATAGTGCCGGAAGACTGGAGGATAGCAAATGTTGTCCCCTTGTTCAAGAAGGGGAGTAGAGACAGCCCTGGTAATTATAGACCTGTGAGCCTTACTTCGGTTGTGGGTAAAATGTTGGAAAAGGTTATAAGAGACAGGATTTATAATCATCTTGAAAAGAATAAGTTCATTAGCGATAGTCAGCACGGTTTTGTGACGGGTAGGTCGTGCCTCACAAACCTTATTGAGTTTTTCGAGAAGGTGACCAAACAGGTGGATGAGGGTAAAGCAGTGGATGTGGTGTATATGGATTTCAGTAAGGCGTTTGATAAGGTTCCCCACGGTAGGCTATTGCAGAAAATACGGAAGTATGGGGTTGAAGGTGATTTAGAGCTTTGGATCAGAAATTGGCGAGCTGAAAGAAGACAGAGGGTGGTGGTTGATGGCAAATGTTCATCCTGGAGTTTAGTTACTAGTGGTGTACCGCAAGGATCTGTTTTGGGGCCACTGCTGTTTGTCATTTTTATAAATGACCTGGAAGAGGGTGTAGAAGGATGGGTTAGTAAATTTGCGGATGACACGAAGGTCGGTGGAGTTGTGGATAGTGCCGAAGGATGTTGTAGGGTACAGAGGGACATAGATAGGCTGCAGAGCTGGGCTGAGAGATGGCAAATGGAGTTTAATGCGGAAAAGTGTGAGGTGATTCACTTTGGAAGGAGTAACAGGAATGCAGAGTACTGGGCTAATGGGAAGATTCTTGGTAGTGTAGATGAACAGAGAGATCTTGGTGTCCAGGTACATAAATCCCTGAAAGTTGCTACCCAGGTTAATAGGGCTGTTAAGAAGGCATATGGTGTGTTAGCTTTTATTAGTAGGGAGATCGAGTTTCGGAGCCACAAGGTCATGCTGCAGCTGTACAAAACTCTGGTGAGGCCGCACCTGGAGTATTGCGTGCAGTTCTGGTCACCGCATTATAGGAAGGATGTGGAAGCTTTGGAAAGGGTGCAGAGGAGATTTACTAGGATGTTGCCTGGTATGGAGGGAAGGTCTTACGAGGAAAGGCTGAGGGACTTGAGGTTGTTTTCGTTGGAGAGAAGGAGGAGGAGAGGTGACTTAATAGAGACATATAAGATAATCAGAGGGTTAGATAGGGTGGATAGTGAGAGTCTTTTTCCTCGGATGGTGATGGCAAACACGAGGGGACATAGCTTTAAGTTGAGGGGTGATAGATATAGGACAGATGTTAGAGGTAGTTTCTTTACTCAGAGAGTAGTAGGGGCGTGGAACGCCCTGTCTGCAACAGTAGTAGACTCGCCAACTTTAAGGGCATTTAAGTGGTCATTGGATAGACATATGGATGAAAATGGAATAGTGTAGGTAAGATGGTTTCACAGGTCGGCGCAACATCGAGGGCCGAAGGGCCTGTACTGCACTGTAATGTTCTAAATTGGCCCTCCAGCCTCCAGAGTCCGGCCACCATCCTTAATTGGCTTCTTGTCCACTAATTGGCTATGCCTTCAAAAATCGCATTGGGTGTGTTACGTGGACGCTGTTCAAGGTCGGGACCTGGAAATGATCCAGATGCTTTCTTTAAATGGTCAATTTTCATATATGAAATTGAATAGTGAATGATAGCTGGCATTTTGATTCTGGGGGCAGTTACAGCCCGATCCGAACTTTTTCTCACTTGGTGGCCAAACAGATGCACTTCTAGTACAGTGATTCAAAATAATTAAACTGGCCATTTTTAAACCTTTTTGTACATCATGACATAAAGACTAACTGCAGCATGCTGCCAGCATTTCAGGTGAGGTCAGCTAACTAACTACAGGCCAGAGCTAATATGTGGCACATCAGTACTTAACCAAGGGATCACAGTTGAGAGGCCTTAGGCAAGCAGGAAGCAGTCAAGTTGCTAATGGGGCACTTTCCTTTGGAAAAAAAGGTCAATTATTTTGGCGACAATTAATTCCTTGGGCATTCTACATTATTTGTAGAATGGAAATGACTGCACAAAGCAAACACTTTGTTCACCACAAGGGATCCCATTAAAATTCTTCTGCTACATAATTTCAACCTTCTGCCTGCATTGACACATTGGATTTTAATTGTGGGCAAATGAAAGAATGTAGAAGTGGCCTGCTGTAAAATGCAAATATAATACATTAACCTGCATTATTAAATAATATGATTCTTTTCTAAATCAAATAACTGATAAACACTTGTTTATCTAGAGTGAACTCTGGTAGCCTAAACACTCTGTGATGCAAAAGACGCAATTTAAAGTCACAGTAATTCAACACTCATCAAAATGACCTTGGATAACAACACCCTAACAGGTTTACTTAAATTCAATTTACCAGCTCAATATTGTAAAAAAAACATTTGTGCCGTCTTTGTTTTACACAACATATGGCATGCTGGAGAATTAATCTGTTCCCTTATACTGTGAAAAGCTTCCTTTGTTCCATTCGCTTAACCATGTTCTTTTATCAGTGTCAAAACAATTACACCAAAAGCTGAAACTAACAAAATCACTGAATTATACAATTTCTCCTTTATAATTTAAAGGTTTATCCAAGTAGGGCACAAATTGCAAGTTTCAAGAAGACTTCTTGCACTTTGGCCTCAAATGGTCAGTGCTCAATGAAGCTAAGCAAAATAATCTTTTTTCAACAAACAACACCAATCTGATGAATTTGCGAAGTGGAGCATTATAGTGAAAATGTTGGATTTCAGGCTGTTGTATAAATTTCTGCTATTTAACAACTTCGTATTTGGATAATTTATTCAGCAATGGGATTAGGGCTATTAATCCGTCATTCCCTATAATTGCTACAGATGCACTACCTTTTAATAATTTGTTATGGAGCTAGTTTAACTTTCTATTCAATTTCTTGAAGAGGAGTGGACAGATTTAACAGTAAAAGTAAATCTGAACAGTGGTTTACCAACAAGACTCAGAAACAGGAATATTTTCTTCACCATTTGGCATTCTTCCCCAGTAAGGTATTAGAACATTTCTTTATCTCTAGCGACTGTGACAAATGTTTTAAAGCTGTACAGGACCAAGGCTGCATCTCAGCTGGACATAAAAAAATTCCATGGCAATATTTCAAAAAAGAGCAGAGAAGTTTACCTTTGTCCTAGCCAATGTTTATCCCTTAATCGGCATTACCAAAACAGATTATCTGGGCAGTATCACGTTATTTGTGGGATCTTGCTGTGTGCAAATTGGCTGCCGCATTTCCTACAATAGTGACTACATTTCAAAAGTATTTAATTGGTTATAAAGTGCTTTGGCGCAGCCTTGGGTCATGAAAGACACTATATAATGCACGTACTTCTTTCATATGTGTTATTTCAATCTTTGCATATACCCAAATTCCTATAGGCAAGCAGCTTTGCTGAGAAGGAAAGGACACTTTTCCAACAAAAAAATGTCTTTACAATTTAGCTGAAGTAGGTTTGACAGCACCTTCCAAACCCGCGACCTCTATCACCTAGAAGGACAAGGGCAGCACACGCGTGGGAACACCAATGCCTGCAAGTTCCCCTCCAAGCCACACACCATCCTGACTTGGAAATATATCGCCGTTCCTTCACTGTCACTGGGCCAAAATCCTGGAACTCCCTTCCTAACGGCACTGTTGGTGTACCTACCCCACATGGACTCCAGCGGTTCAAGAAGGCAGCTCACCACCACTTTTTCAAGGGCACCTGGAGATGGGCAATAAATACTGGCCTAGCCAGTGATGCCCACATCCCACGAACAAATAAAAAAAAATTACTGAACACACGCTAAGTGTTATCCTGATCATCACAGTGTGGGAAAGGTAATCAACAGAGTGAGCCTTAGCTGTTCTCATGGAATGCACAGTTGTGTTAAAACTGTCATTGCCAGATACTCAAGGGTGGTTTGCACGCTTGCCCTATCAGGTATGTAGTAAGGGAAGACTTAACAACAGTTTCATAGAAATAGAAATACCAAGACATGAAGACAAGTCTCCGCAATGGCTCCTTTGGTAAACATAATGGTCTGGAGTTTCCACTTGGCTGCGTGCTTTTATTTTGGCACAATTTGCCTGAAATCGACGAAACCAAAGCAAAAGACCATGGAATTTTACACGCAAATTATGTCCAGCACAAATCTTTTGCACTAAATTTGAAAAAAATGCTATAGAAGCCGGCTCCCGCCCACAAACTGACCACACCCCCAAATTGAATGAATCACCATTGTGAGTTTCTGCAAATTGTGCTCATTTGTGAACCTTCAAGGAGGGACTCAAAATTAAGCCAATTTTTAGACAAAAGAACACCAGTTGGCATATTTTAAAAGCTTTTGAATTTTATCTCTTAATTTACTAGGAAACTGGCTACTGTGCACCAAGATAACTAGCAAATGGTTCTGTACAGTTTTTTAAAGTCATTTACTGATATTTAAAATTGGGGTGCTCAGGTGGTGGACTAGACATTGTGACTAATATGCTCATTTTTTGTGATAAACCCATTTTCAGCTGTATTAATCAAACTGAACCAAGTTACCACTCTTAAATACGTCAAAGGATATTTTTTAAAGCAAAAGGTCTGAAGTGCTGCCTGATTGCACTGGTGCATGACCATATTTGCATTTTGCATTATGCAAATAAGTTTGAGCAAAACTCAGGAAAAAAAAGAACCCTCCTCAAAATCAGCACAATTTTGGGTTATTGTAATCCAAGGAAACTGAGAAAAATGACCAAATAACTTGTTCTTGTGAGTGTGCTACCACTGAGCCAAACCTGAAGACATTATGAAGGTGAGTTGGCAAGGACTGAGAGGGTGCTAGTGCCAAGAGATCATTAGTAGGAGAAAAAAGCAGGAAATTAAAAAGTTTAACATCGGTCCAAACATCTGCATAGTAGAGCACTTTATTGTTACTCCAATGCACTGTGGTAACAGTGCTATAATATGCTTATTTCCCATTAGTCCCCAAGAAATTAGTCAAGCTCATTCATGCAAACAGGAAGTACTGAGCAATATCAAGCACTTCCTCAGAGGAAAAGAAGTAGAGAAGACAAGTGGAGAGCAAGCTTCTCTTATACTCCTAGCATCAGGTTCAAAGGATAGGTCTATTGAAAGCCTGGATGGAGGCTACCTATAAACCCACAGATCACAAATTCAAGGAAAAATTGAAAATACCATACAATGCAACTATAATTTTAAGAGAATATTGATGCTTAGATATTTAGAACAGGATATTCTCAGCATTACTGATTGCTGCTTAACCCCTTGATTCATGGAATCAATTAAATTGAGTACTCTCCCTAACTATGTTTCATTGGTAAGTTTTATTGGTTGCTAACTGTTACAGGTCGATTGAATCACAATAATTGAATAAGTCAAATTCCAGTTTTATTAGCAGATTCTCGGATCTGTACTGGTGTTTTGGGGATTGAGCTTCGATTCTGTACATTTTCAGTGTAAGCTGTAAATTAGCCCGAGACTATAATTTATCTTTGTTAATTGTTTATTATATTTTCATAAACGAATGCTGCAATGAGCATTATAGAGGAAGATCCACATATCGATCTATATACTTCACTGGCAATTTCTAACATCTCTTTAAAGAAAGGTCTTCAATACAGACGTGAACATGGGCAAGAAAAGACTGGGGTCAGTGTAATGTTCTTTACGGTTAAATATTAATACAAGATATATTACTCTAACCTTATGTTTATCTGGATAAATCTTATGGCTGGGATTTTAAGCTGGTGATGGCGGATTCGACATCCAGTAAAAGCAACACTGACAAGCCCACATCACCTCTTCTCCAGAAGGTCTGCCGAATCTAGTGCCAACTAGGCATTTAAGTGGATGGCGGCGGGCCTTCTACAGGATCAAGAACCCCGGTGATGGAAGTCCCACCCTCGGCAGCGCTATCATGGAGGCAGTGGCTGCTGCCGAAGGAGCACCTACCTGAGGCCCAGGAGCGTCGCTGGACATAGGCCACAGGTAGGTCAGGGCAATTAAGGGCCTCAATTGGCGGACTTAATTTCTGCGGAGGTGGGAAGGTGGCAGGGTCCCACCCTACTCCCACCACCCCGCCCCCCCTGCCACCACTTCCATTTTCCCAGGGTCTCTATGGCTCTTCTTTCGAAATTACAGAGGACAAGCGGGAAAACCTTCAAGAAACCTCCGCTGCACTATCATTGGAGGCCTGCATACATTCACTTACCAACAATACAAAGCCATTGTCCCACAGAATGTTCGAGTCTTTCAATAAAATGTTAACATTTTAAATGAAAAGCAATGAATAGAAAAATCACAGTTAGTGCAATGTATGGCATATTACACATTTAGGTCGATTAAAGAAATACTAGAAATTGCATTGTGGCGACCTCTAATCCAACCAGGAGAGCAGTGTAAGCAATTGGGAGAAAGCAGGGCAACAGGGAGAGGCGGATAAATGATTGGGTGGAAGGTGAGTCGGGCTTGGGGGGAGCAGGGAGTGGTGTGCAGCAAGGGTAGGGAGGGCAGTAATTAAGAATCAAATGCAAGCTGTGCTTGGGAGCCATTGTGGAGTCAGCAGAAACACTTCTTGATTGACACTCAGTGGCTCTTATTGGAAAAATGCACATGTGGAAAACTGAGAGCAAACAAGATTCAGCTAAGCTGTCATGCAATATCCCCCGGACAAATAGCCTTACTGCCTAAACTGAGAAATGGAGGGGTGGCCATCTGATGTCATCCTGGAAAGCTGCCTGTGAAACTGTACCCATGATTAGGTAAATAGGGAAGAAAACTGGAGGAAGGGGGATGAGAACAATAACAAAGCAAATGCTGATCAAGCAGTAAAAAGGAACTCTCAGCTGAGCAGACTGAGTTGTTCCTGGATTCTGTCCTGCCTTAAAGCAGTAAATTCAATGTGATTTCCATTTTCCTGTCTATCCAATTCATTCACCAAATATTTACTAATTGATGCTATATAATCGCTGATACTTTCAGTTGACTCAGGATTTTCTTTGGGCCGTTTTCAAATGAAGGACAAAAGAATTGAAACTCTTTTGAAAACAAGCAGATTGGATTAAACATGCTGATCTTTATCATTCTGTTTACATGGAAACTACTTGTTTTAGCCGGCTTAAGTAAAATGAATTGTAGTGGATATTATTTGTTATTTAGAGTACAGTGTGTATTTTAGAAAAGTAATCCAAATTAGGCATACCAACTATGATAGAAAATCAGTTCCACGTTGGATTATTACTGGCTTTGGAATTTTAAAAGTAAAATCCTATTCAAACATCCCAACCCAGGCTTGATGGGACATGTATGACACTATGGGTACCAACATGTAATTTTTCCAATACGAAGCAAAATACTGCAGATGCTGGAAATCTGAAATAGAAACAGAAAGTGGTGGAACTCATCCGGTCAGGCAGGATCTGTGGAGAGTTAGTGGCCTGGATTTTACTGGCAGTATCATGAACCCAACATTGGGACCATTTCTGAATCCCGACTCCGCTCGAGGTTGTAGCGTGACTTCCAGCAGAATTTTACAATAGGCAACCAATTAGTGGCTCAACTCTGCAATTACCGTCCAATTAGGGATGGTGGGCATGTTCAGGAGGTGGGAGCTGGACGTGGAGGACCCCATGTGGCTGCAGGCAGACTGTATCATCACAGAGTCAGTAAGAGGAGAGTGCAGCCGCAGCATGGCAGGCAGTTCTGGAAGGGCGGCCCCACGATTCAGCAGTGCCTCCCTCGAGGTTCGGATGGAGGCGGTGAGAGCCTGCAGGAACAGTTTATTTCCTGAGTGCAGCAGGGGAAGGCTTGCCAGTCAAACAAAGCAGGCATGGCTACAGGTTGCATGAGAGGACAGCAGCTGCAGTGTGGTGAGCAGGATAAGGGTCCAGTGCAGGAAGCACTTCAATGACCTTCAGACTTCTGGCAAGGTGAGTAAGATGCAACACCCAGCTGGCAGAAATGAAGTAAATACATCCTGGCACACCTCTGAGCAGAAGGGCCTCAAGGTAGGCATTGCCCAGGAAAACGTATGACATGTGTGCCAATGTCGACTCCTCACCCGAGGGAAGGGTTCACATACTCTAGCTTTAGGAAGATGTTGAGTTAAACTGATGCACGGTAAATTGCCAGGATCAGTACACGTGAACCTGCCTCATGACCTTCTGGTGGGAAGTATCACAGTCTTAACACTCTTCATCTACATCTTGCAGGCAAAACGAGCACACAACGCCTGCGAGAGGAGTCACTTTGGAGTGGAGTGCTCCACTGGGCACTATTGATGCTAATGGAGGAAGAGGAGGCCCTTGATATTAGCAGGGCAGCCACAGGACAGGCAGTCACCAAGGGTGAGATGGGCGTCTGGCAGAGAGAGTGTGACAGCTTCTTGTCCTGTCCATGCAAGCAACTTGGAGCAGCTTCCTCATTGGTGCAGTCGTTTCCTGTAAATCACAGTTGATGGGCTGCCAGATGTCTGATGAAGCAGCTACTGAGAGATGGGCAGTAGAGTAAATGATGTAAACTAAAAGCAAAATGTGTGTTCTGATGAACAGTCACAGACCTGAAACGTGGCCAGAATTTTACGGCCCCCCAATGAGTGGACTGGTGGGGGGGGGGGGCCGGAAAATTGAGCGGGAGGCGAGGGGGCCGTTCCCGACGCCTTCCCACCTCTGCTGCAATTTTACGCAGAGTGGCGGCAAGAAATGGTCAAATGGGCAGAAAAGTGGCAGATGGAATTTAATGCTGAAAAGTTTGAGGTGATACACTTTGGAAGGAGTAATGTGACACGGAGGTATTCAATGAATGGCCTGACACTGGGAAGTTCCGAGGAACAAAGGGATCTTGCCGTGTTTGTCCATAGATCTCTGAAGGCAGAAGGGCAGGTGGTGAAAAAGGCATATGGGACACTTGCCTTTATCAATCGAGGCATAGATTACAAAAGCAGGGAGGTCATGTTGGAGTTGTACAGAACTTTGGTCAGGCCACAGCTGGAGTGCTGTGTGCAATTCTGGTCACCACATTATAGGAAGGATGTGATTGCATTGGAGGGGGTGCAGAGGCGATTCACCAGGATGTTGCCTGCGATGGAACATTTAAGCTATGAAGAGAGGTTGGATAGGCTTGGGTTGTTTTCACTGGAGCAGAGAAGACTGAGGGGTGACCTGATTGAGGTGTACAAGATTATGAGGGGCATGGACAGGGTGATAGGGAGCAGCTGTTCCCCTTAGTTGAAGGGTCAGTTACGAGGGGTCACAAGTTTAAGGTGAGGGGCGGGAGGTTTAAGGGGGATTTGAGGAAGAACTTTTTTACCCAGAGGGTGGTGACGGTCTGGAATGCCCTGCCTGGGAGGGTGGTAGAGGCAGGTTGCCTCACATCCTTTAAAAAGTACCTGCATGAGCACTTGGTACATCATAACATTCAAGGCTTTGGGCCAAGTGCTGGCAAATGGGATTAGGTAGACAGGTCAGGTGTCTTTAATGCATCGGTGCAGACTCGGTGGGCCGAAGGGCCTCTTCTGCACTGTATTATTCTGTGATTCTGTGAAAAGGCCCGCCCGCCCCAGGTCAATCAAGGTCCTTAAGTGGCCAATTAACTGCCACTTAAGGACCTCCTCCCGCCGCCGTTGGTATTTTACCTGCGGCGGCCGGACAGCAAAGGTTCCGCGAACCCTCTAGTAAAACCTGGCGGCCTTCTTGCGGGCTGGGCTGGGGCCCTCCTGATTGGGCGCCCTGTGGGAGGTGGGGAGGCCGCCCCCCAAAGCTGCAGCTGCCCCCAATGCACAACACTCCCCCCCACCCCAACTGACCCCCCGCACAACCCTTGCCTCACTGGGGCCTGGCCGATTGTCCCCAGCGAGGCCGCAAAAACTTACCATCTTTTGGGAGCCATCCTTCCTCTTCCTGCTGAAGCTGCATGTAGTCCCAGCAGTGGCCACCGCTCCCGTTGGCACTGCTGGGGCTAAGGACTGCTGGCCCGCTGACTGGTGAAATGGAATGCACATGGTTGAGGTCCCTGTCAACCATGGTAGTGGCTGGGGGGGGAAGGGGGAATCATCGATTGAGGAAAAAGGAAGACATTTTGGAAGCAATGTTACAGGAGGTGCCATTGTCGGAACAGAGGTGAGGGAGACTGAGAAACTGGGAGAATGGAATAGAGTCCTTACAGGAAGCAGTGTGTGATGAAGTGTAGTCAAAGTAGCTGTGGGAGTCATTGTATAGTAGATATTGGTTGATACCCAGAAATGAAGTTCGAGAAGTCGAGGAAGGGAAGGGAAGAGTTGAAGATGGACCATATGAAGGTGAGGGAGGGGTGGGAATTGGAAGGTAAGTTGATTAAATTTTCTAGTTTTGGGGTAAGACAGGAAATAGCACCAATACAGTCAAGAATGTACCAGGAAGAGAGCTCAGGAAGGGGACATAAGAACATAAGAAATAGGAGAAGGAGTAGACCATATGGCTCATCAATCCTACTCTGCCATTCAATATGATCATGGCTGAACTTCTGCTTCAACTCCACTTTCCCGCCTGCTCCCTATATCCCTTGGTTCCTTGAGACCAAAAATCTGTCTATTCCTGCCTTAAACATATTCAATGATGGAGTATCCACAGCCTTCTGGGGTAGAGAATTCCAAAGATTCACCCTTTGGGTGAAGACATTTCTCCTCATCTCAGTCCTAAATGATCAACCCCTTATCCTGAGATTGTGTTCCCATGTTCTAGATTCTCCAGCCATGGTAAAAACAATGTCTCAATGGCTATCCTATCAAGCCCCTTCAGAAACTTGTTTGTTTCAATGAGATCACCTTTCATTCTTCTAAACTCCAGAGAGTATAGGCCCAATTTACTCAGCCTCTCACCATAGGGCAACCCAGGAATCAATCTAGAGAACCTTCGCTATACTGCCTCCAATGCAAGTATATCCTTCCTTAAATATGGAGACCAAAACTGCATGCGGTACTCCAGTTGTGGTCTCTCCAAAGCCTTGTACAACTGGAGCAAGACTTCCTTATTCTTGTACTTCAATCCCTTTCCAATAAAGGCAAACATGTCATTTGCCTTCCGAATTGCTTGCTGTACCTGCATGTTAACTTTCTATGTTCCTTGTATGAGTACACCCAAGTCTCTCTGACTATCAACATTTAGAAGTTTCACACCTTTTAAAAAATATTCTGCTTTTCTATTCTTACTACCAAAGCGAATTACCTCACATTTCCCCACATTATACTCCAACTGCCCCATGGTCACCCATTCACTTAACCAGTCTATATTTCTTTGCAGCCTCACTGTGTCCTCTTGTCATGAAGGTGCTCCCATTATTAATATTTTATTTTTGAGGGCTCTTCATTCAATATGGATTACCGGTTGAGATCAGGGTTCCAAATTTTTGTCTAAAATTTTACAGGCAGTTATGAGTGATCTGGGTATAACACAGTTAAAGTCCTCAGTATACCATCCACAGACACAAGGGGCTTTAAAACAGTACCATCAAACCTTCAAAACAATGATCAGGGCATCAGAGAGGGAGTGGGTGACCACCAGACAGACAAAAAAAATCAGGCAGCTAGTGCAGGAAACCCCTAAGTACATCTCACTCTCCAACAGGTATTCCGTTCTGAATACTGAGGAAAGTGATGCTTCACCTGGGGAGTGCAGTCAGAGCCAAGTCCATGGCACCACGGGTGGCTCAACTGCACAGGGGGGTACAGGGAAGACTGGAAGAGCCATAGTGATAGGTGATTCACTAGTCAGGGGAGCAGACAGGTGTTTCTGTGGCCGCAGACATGAATCCAGGATGGTCAGTGACCCGAAACGTTAACTCTGCTTCTCTTTCCACAGATGCTGCCATACCTGCTGAGTGGTTCCAGCATTTCTTGTTTTTATTTCAGATTTCCAGCATCCACAGTATTTTGCTTTTATCCAGGATGGTGTGTTGCCTCCCTAGTACCAGGGTCAAGGATGTCACTGTGCGGCTGCGGTGCACATCGGACAACGACAGAGGAAGAAAGAGGGATGTGGTCCTGCAGTCAGAATTTAGGGAGTTAGGTAAGAAATTACCAAGCAGGACCTCAAAAGTAGTCATCTTTGGACTACTCCCAGTGCCATGCGCAAGTGAGTATAGAAATAGAAGGATAAGACAGATGAATGTGTGGTTGGAAAGATGGTGCAGAAGGGAGGGCTTTAGATTCTTGGGACACTCGGACCGGTCCTGGGGAGATGAGTCCCTTACAGGCTGGACAGGTTGTACCTGAACAGAGCCGGGACTGAGTTCCTTGCGGAACGTTTTGCTAACACTGTTGGAGAGGGTTTAAGCTAGTTTGGCAGGAGGATGGGGACCTCAGGGTAGATTCAATTGGGACAAAATCAGAAATTAAAATGGAAGGCAGAAAATTAATGGATGAGTCTGGAAGACAGAGGTTGTACCTCTGTTTAAAAGGGAGCGAAGGATAGACCGAATAATTGCAGGCCAGTCAGTCAAATTATTGGAATCTATTCTGAGAGACAGGATAAACTGTCACTTAGAAAGGCACAGATTAATTAAGGATAGTCAGCATGGAGTTGTTAAGGGTCCAGCTTGTCTGGCCAACTTGATTGAATTTTTTGAAGAAGTAACAAGGAAGATAGATGAGGGTAGCGCGGTTGATGTGGTCTACATGGATTTTAGCAAGGCTTTTGACAAAGTCCCACATGGCAGACTGGTTAAAAAATAAAATCCCACGGGATCCAGGGAAATGCAGCAAGGTGGATACAAAATTGGCTCAGTGGCAGAAACAAAGGGTAATTGTTGACGGCTGTTTTAGCAACTAGAGGGCTATTTCCAGTGGTGTTCCGCAGAGCTCAGTACTGGGTCCCCTGCTTTTTGTGGTATATATTAACGATTTTAACATAAATGTAGGGGGCATGATCAAGAAGTTTGCAGAACGCACAAAGATTGGCCATGTGGTAGATTGCGAGGAGGACAGCTGTAGGCTGCAGGAAGATATTGATGGTCTGGACAGATCAGCAGAAAAGTGGGAAATGGAATTCAACCCGGAGAAGTGTGAGGTGGTGCATTTGGGGGGGTCAAATAAGGCAAAGGAATACACAATTAATGGGAAAATACTGAGAAATGTAGAGGAAGTGAGGGACTTTGGAATGAATGTCCACAGATCCCTGAAGGTATCAGGACAGTTCGATACGGTGGTTAAGAAGGCATATGGAATCCTTTCCTTTATTAGCCGAAGTATAGAACATAAGAGCAGAGAGGTTATGCTGGAACTGTATAACACATTGGTTAGACTACAACTTGAGTACTGTGTGCAGTTCTGGTCACCTCATTACAGAAAGGACTTAATTGCACTAGAGAGGGTACAGAGGAGATTTATGAGGATGTTGCCAGGACTGGAAAAATGCAGCTATGAGGAAAGATTGGATTGGCTGGGGTTGTTTTCCTTGGAACAGAGAAGGCTGAGGGGAGATCTGATTGCAATGTACAAAATTTTGACGGGCTTGGATAGAGTGGAGGTGAAGGGTCTATTCACCTTAGCAGAGAGGTCAGTGACAAGGTAGCATACATTTAAAGTGATTGGTGGATAAATTAGAGGGGAGATGAGGAAAAACGTTTTCACCCTGAGGGTGCTGGGGTCTGGAACTCACTGCCTGAAAGGGTAGTTGAGGCAGAAACCTTCAGCTCATTCAAAAGGAGTTTGAATATGTACTTCAAGTGCTGTAAGCTGCAGGGCTACGGACCAAATGCTGGAAGGTGGGATTAGAATGAATGGATCATTTTTCAGCTGGCACAGATACGATGGGCCAAATGGCCTCTTTATGGGCCTTAGACTTTCTATGATTCTATAATCTGAAGCATTATTCTTTAAAAGATACCAAAATGTGTAAAATTATCGTTTTAGATGTTTGCTCTTTCATTTTCCATCCATGTTTCATTACTATGTGCTATAGCAGACACTAATGAGATAGCTTGTTTCTACTTATGTACCACCCTCACTGTAACATTAGACCAGAAGTAGCAGTAGAATTCATTTTATTTAATGCAAGGGAAAACTATAGCTTCATAAATATGTTAAAATATCTTGTAATTAGGTGAATTTCTAGCTATGTCATGTTTAGAATGTTCCAGCACATTGTGTAAAGTCCCAGCAACCAACCAGATTGCAGATCCAGAATTTAATGGCATCTCTGAACTTCGACCATTCTGATCCCAGAGACCATGCCCCATTTACCAATCACATCCCAGAATCATGCCACTAGAGACTAATCAGATATCAAAACTATCTCTGTAGTGTCATTTACTACCATAAAACAAATTCTGACATGCAGCCACCATGATACTTGCTCACCAATTCCATTAATATGACTAAAAATAAAATTCATGACAGAACACATAAAAAAATTAAACAATTCACTGAAAAACACAAACTTGCCCATACCATCTGTTAATCGATTCTAGAGCATGGCTACCCGACCTGAACCGGATGGGACCTGACGACATGTGTTGGGTTCGGGTCGGGTTGGGTCGGGCGCGGGGAAAAATGAAAGGACTCGGGCCGGTTCAGGCTCAGGGTTGGATGTGGTTCTGTCGGGCTCGGGCCGGGTTTCATTTGCAGACCCGAGCCGGCCTTTAATCGATTCAACAAGTCCATTTCCCTACACATATAGGGCCAACATATCTATGTAAACTTTAATTTTAGCCTCAGCCCCAGATGATGCCCCACCCATTTGCAGACACACCAACTCACCCAGATCCCTGGACTATGAAGTCTGGCTCAGTTCAGGCCTGATTTGGGGAAAACATGTGCACCAGACACACAGCACACATTAGGTCCACCTTGAAAGCTCCTGCATCTTGCAATGCTCCATACCATTTTGTTGATGAGCTTCAACTTCTCTGTGTCTCTAACCTAACTTCCGGCAAGTACTATCAATGTTTCTGTTAGTTTGTGTCTACATCATGGGAACCATATGAGTTATTAGGACACAACCACTATATCAATAGTACAGTAATAAATATTTTAAGCAGAATTGTTTAGATCATTGGATGATTCTACATTTAAGCATTACTTGTCATTTTACATCTTTGCAGGATGAAGCTAGGCATTTTAATCCATACTGCTCACTTTGATTTATGAACAAAAAAATAAAGCAACCCTTACTAAGCAACCGCGTCAATAAATATTAGTCTAAATCACATTACACCCTTTAAGTACCTTGAAATCTGGATGACTGACAGCCATGCTAAACTAATGACAACCTTGCGGTTCTGCAATTACACTGTCATACGCACAACTGAGCTTGTTCTTTTCCCTTTCTGAAGGAAATCTATGAAAGATATTACTGATTTACCTTGCCAGTAAAAGCTGCCAGGTCCTCCAAGCACCAGGTTCCCATTCTAGATAAATTAGATTATTTTGTAAATTCATTTTTTGAAGACATGAAATGTTGTAACCAATATAATGTTACTCTCTGCATATTGGCAACTTTGTTAAAAATGACAGTTAGAGACTTTATAAAGTATAAATATATTAAACAAATATTACTATACCAAGAATATCATTAATTGCAATGAAGAATAGCAGAAAAGTGATTATAATCCTGTCTGTAAAGTTTATTGTGTTTGACACGCTGTCATAATACAGAAGGTTTAATATGTTCCATGGGACACGCACAGTAACATAATCTTTTACACAAAATATCAGAAAAAATGCCAGATGTCTGGATGAGGCCAAGTTTTATACCTAAGGTATCATGCTTTTTTCTGTTTGCATAGGCAGATATTGCTGTAAAAGATATGAGCAACACTGGACTTATAGAATGCTAAAGAGCTGTGAATCAATTGAATATAAAATGCTAGGGTATCGAAGCTACTGAACGTTTGTTTCTGACAGCTGCCTAGACATGCTCTAATCTTCACGGTTTCATGTTCAGTTGTTTCATGGATATTGAAAATCTGTGGTATGTGATTTCATTTTCAATCTACTCGTTTTACTTACTGCAGGCAGGTGCATACCCACAAATTTCACACTCTCTCATAAACCTCCTGCTTTTCCCTTTATTTAAGATATTGCTCTCCAACCACAATAGTATTCTTGCTTTCTATACACACATTCTCCTTAGAACTACTGCACTTAAATTGATTTAATTTTTTTCTCAATGAAAATTTGGCAAGAACTGCCCTGAGGAACGGCATGGTTATAACTTCATATTGCTATAACAGTTTACGTTCTTCTCAATAAGTGGGTTTGGGTACAAGATGATCTGTTAACACAGCAAGCTTCATGACAAAGCCATCTTATTTATGATCAGATATCCACTTCATCTCATTATCAAATACCAGTCGATTCATTCTGTAGAGGCAATTTTACTAACCAGATGCTACTCAAAAGGATATTAATTTATAACATTGCAACAAATGTTGCATTACTTTGATAATAATAAGAAAATAGTATAAAGATTTACTAATCAAGTTATTTACAAGGCACCTGCTCTGACAATGTATACAGGAATGTGTCTCTTTGCTTTGGCATTTCTTCTTTGTACTTAAGACTCAACATCAAGTATTGTTTCACATCCAAGCATAGTTATTGTTTGAAGGAGTTAGATATAGCTCTTGGGGCAAAAGGGATCAAAGGATATGGGGAGAAAGCGGGAACAGGTTACTGAGTTGGATGATCAGCCATGATCATAATGAATGGCGCAGCAGGTTCGAAGGGCCGAATGGCCTACTCCTGCTCCTATTTTCTATGTTTCTGTTGGAAAGGTCTTGTCCATAACACCCGAAGAATTATAACACTGTAAAAAGTCAACAAAGGTCATTTGTGTTGCTTTCAGCTGCTTCTTAGATGACCTTTGATTTCTACCTTTTGTACAAAAAAACTAGTCAAAGAGGTTTTAAGTGGCATCGTCCTTTCCTCAGCACAGGCACTTGCTATATTCATTATATATTTTGCACAGAACTTGGAACTATTCCTGAGTTATGTGCTTGGCGTATCTTTCCTTTTCTCTACATATACAGATGGTATATCATTTAGGATATCTATTAAGTTTTCTACAGTAAATAAACTAAAATACAATGACAAGCTTACCTGGGTAAAATCAAGGCTAAATCCTGCTTGACAAAAACCTTGACCTTCAGGATCCGGCTGGTCTGGAATAGGTATAAAATTTACACTGCTTTCATAAATCACAAATGATTTTATTGCCTTTTGCCCAAATAATATGACATTAATAGCTTTAAAAAAAATTAAAGGATACAGATGCACCAGTATGCATTCCTATTTTTATGGATGTTTGGCTCAAATGCCATGCTCTCTGCTTCAGCTAGGAGGATGGATCAATCTGGGCCATGGCAGTTATCAGTGTTATCCAACAAGTTCCTTCAGTTTTCCTTTACCTTTAGACTGAGCACTCCTCTACTGCACATATTTCAACCCAACAGCACCCTGGCTGAAAAATGTGATAACTTGTCTGATGAGATTAGTCAAAGCTAGAATTCAAATCCTTGGTCACCCTTGCTTGGGGTTTGAACACTCCATCACATACAGTATAATGTCACTCCAATTTCATAGAAGTGTTACATTTAATATTCAAATGCTGTAGTACAGAAAATTATCCCTGGTATTCATTTTAGTTTAAGTTCACATAATAGTGACTCCTTCACACAAATTACTGCAAAATATCTCTAAGCAGAACTCTGACCATGGATGTTTTGGAGCAACTTCAGTTCTTTGAATAGCCAGATTCATCACAGTGATCAGTACATTGTATATGATGCTTGCGTTTGAACCCCAAGCAGGGGTGACCAAGAATCTAATCCTAGCTTTGACTAATCTCAGCAGACAAGTCACGGCATTTGTCAGCCAGGGTACTAGTGGACAGAGATCTGTGCAGTTGAGGAGTATTCAAACGTAAGAAAATAGAAAATATAGGGACCTTTTGCGTTACATTGTGAGTTGCCATGGCACACATTGTTCCATCTTCCTAACTAAAGCAGATCGCATGGCACTTGACACCACCATGTTGGCTGCTGGAGCAAATGTTTCATTATATTTGGTTAACTATTTCATACAGGACAAGTTCTGAAGAAACAATTTTTAATGAAACTTGTTTATTTAGAATAACTAAATTAAGATGATTGCAATGTCCATAATAAAGAAAGAAACTGCATTCCCATCACCAATTATATTAAAATATTCAGATGTCTATGAGTGCGTAACAGTTTAATTTGATAGCATTGCTACTTTAACACATTATGGAGCATGTTGTTTTCTAGTTTTATTCCACTGGCGTAGTTATTATTTATATGAATCACCTGGAATTTGAAAATATTTTAGTCCCCTATTTTATATGTGATTCCATACAATTGTATGATTTTTTTAAAATTAAAGAATACTGTAAAATGCACTTCTAAAATATTTTCTAAGAATGGGAATGTATCTGAAGAATTTAGCATTGCATATTTTTACCAAATGGTAATATTATGCACAAATAGCATTAGTAAATATTTTCCAACATTAAATATGTGCCACCTAAAGTTACTCAACAGGAAAAATCAGGCACAATAACAGGAAATAAAGAAAAAGTGAACATTTTAAATTACATAAATTCCATAGAAATGTTCACTCTGTCAGTTGCTCAACCTACCAGAACGACATGGAGAATATTCTGCATAGGCACTGAAATTCTGAACTGCCACATAACAGGTGCCAACTGGGTCTTTTTCTTCAGTCAATTTAAGGGCTCGCCAATGATATAGAGGGGCACAAGCCTATTGATTAAAAATAAGTCAATTAAACCAAAATGGGGAATCATTTTCTTTTCTTACAATACACCAGCAACATCTTTTGTTAAAACGGCACACTTATTAAGCCTCAGTCACATGATAACTGAGCTGGAATTTTTATTACTTCTCCAACAAGTTACTCCCCAATATCACATATAACTCAAATTCTAACCCATGTAAAAGTCTAATGTTTGTACCAGTATTATTGCTGCAACTCTCTCATCACAATTTTTTAAAACATTTTTCTGAATATAAAAAGATCTGACTACATAAATATAATCCCACTTCAGGAAGTTTCAGACGCAATATTATCTAAAATTAGTCATTACATAACAGATTGATGACTGTTTCATTCAGTACTTACAGTATCATTCCCAGCAGTGATTAATTTATTTACCCAGCTGATTCATAACATTTGCCTAATGGACATTAGTTAAAGCATGACGCCCCCATTGCAAAAAGAAATGAAACAATACAAATAATATAACCAGAAGTTAGAAACTGTACAAAACTTTAGTGTTTCGCATTGATGCTGCATGCTACACTTTTACAATGTAAACCTAAAAAAATAAGTAACATACATTCCTATTCACCATTCACAAATTTCAGTAGCAAGAACCTGTAAGGTAGATACCTATAAATACAAAATATCAAAGCACACATCTAACTGATCCAAGATGTTGAATGTTACAATATTTAAGGACTTACCACAACCTTTTCTTTATGAGATTTGACTGTTGCCCCAAACCATTGATTAGATTTGAATTCAATAGGTTCCTTTGTGCCATTAACTCTGATGATTCTGTTACCTAATATTTGAAAAAAAGATTGTGATGCATGTCCTCAAGTATTTTAAGATCTTTATTTCCTTGACAGATAGCGAAACATTTATATGGGAATAATTGTTCATACTATTTTGTCTCACTGAGATCATTTGCAGGTTGTATCATGCCGACATATTGCATTGTCACTTTGTAATTATACTTTATCTGTATTACCACCTTGTAATTGTATTTTAAGTGTATTACATGTGTACCCTTGAAGGTTATCAAGCACAAACAATATGATTTAGTATTTTGTGTTATTTTAGAGTTCTTTTACTATTAATGATCAAGCTCTCAATAGATTTTTCAAAGAAAGATGTAACCACTTTGTTTTGCTCAGTAATTATTGTGTATAATTCCATGTTTCTTATTGTACTGCTCAATTCTCAATTTATAATAAACACATACATGATAATTTTCTCCATTTAGATGACTGCTGTGATATACTTCCAAAAATACCAATTTTAGATGATTAAAATTCCAAATGATAAGTAAAACAATTCAATGTCATTAAATTCCTCCTAACAGAATATGGATTTCTCTAATTACTCTTTTTAAAAAAAGAGTAAAAACTGGTTCATGATTTAATTATATATACACAGAACCGGAGACATCTCTCCAACTTTGTTTAACGTATACTTTGCAGATGTCAACATAAAAGGAACCATCTGGTTAAAGAATCAGCTCAATTATGATGCTTCTCAGTCTTTAATAAAAAGCAGACAATTCCTCACCCCCTCTCTTTTTGAAGCAAACTGATTTCCCACATGTTCATCCCTCCCCAATTTCACTGCCTGTCCGTGAACTTCTTTATGAATTGTTAAGCAGGAGGAGTGCTTGACTGTCCTTGTACAGCTTCACTTCAAACATGTAATAAAAAAGCTGTCAACAAATGTTAAATTCAATTTGAGGAGGGCATTTGCTTCTGCTGTTCCACAACTATCAGAAATCATATTCAGCAATCTTCCATCCCCTGCACCTCAACCCTCTCTAGTTCCTAGGACATGAATCCTGCACAAACTGCTTTGTTTATCTTTTTCTTTGCCATCAAGACTTACAGATCCTTTAATGAAATATCTGACATTTATACAAAAACAAACTGGCTGAACAGTGGCTTTTGAGAGTTGTAAATATTTCTAATCTACTATTTCTCAAAACTGAAACACATGAATTCATGTAAGCATTCATTTCAGCTATTTCCATCTATATTTTACCTTTTATGTAACTTTTAAAAAGGAGATTCACATTTAAAAACAAAATGTATATTTGATTTCTTTTAGCACCAAACTTACGTCAATAGAGTGAATATAACGTCATAGCAGATTTTTGTTAATTCTTAGGCATTGACAAGAATAACATCTATTCTCACTTGATGCAATTAATTCGAAGTTATTTAATCTGAGATTACATTTCATTGGGGTGAAACATTTTATATGCCCTGAAACTCTATTGTCAGCAAACACGTAACATGTTTAAAGAAGTAATCCAGTTTGTATCAATTTTGAAATTGTCATAATCTAAATGATCAAATTTGATTACTCAAGGACAGCTCATTTTTAAGAATTAAATTAGGAAGTTATGGCTATATTCTTTTACCATATGCCACGTGCCTTATACCTTTCGTAGAATATTTAGTATGAGAAGTGGAATTAAAAATACATTTTTCCAAGCTGAATAGCATATACACATATCTTTTAAAATTGTAATTTAGTCCTATATGTAACTCTTAAGTGATAGTTTCGTAGGAGCCCTGTAAGAGTTAGTTGGGAGAAATAAAATGCTACCACGCGATTGCAGTTCTCCTGGCGTGTTTTTTTTTTGGACAGATTGTGGGGTTTATCTGAAGCTCAGCGGGAGAGGAAGGAACAAGTTCAGGAACTGGGGAGAAGTGGCACCGGGAGCTGGATGCTCCTCCACACTTACTGCTTTTGTCGAAGGGGATCTGGCTGCAAGTGGCACCTCCTGCTGCCCAGCTGCAGAAATACACCGCTCCTCCCTCCACTATCCTGGGCTGGCTGGTGTTGGCTTTCGGAGCTCCGACAAGGACATTTACTCTGAAGACGCGCCCCCCCGACCAAAAAACAAACAAACACAAGTTTAAGACTCAAATCGTTAACATCAACTTCGACCAACTCCAAGTGCACGGCACAAACTGTCTTCATCACATGCTCCGAATTACTGGGCAACAATAATTTAAATGAGTGACCAGACACACGAATTGTTTCACGCAATAAAACAAAACTTTGCAACAACAAGGTGTGAAGTTTGGCAACTCTTGAAAGGTTTGTTTTTTTTTCCGATCTATTATTTGAAATAGAAAGGGGGAGAGAATGTTCCTCACGTGTTTTGATCAGGCGAGTAGAAATCCACCGAGTAGCCGAAGTAGCTGTCCTGGGGTCCGCTGTACACCGCCGGCTGTGACACATCCAAGTTGAAGGCGACACATCCCGGGAGCAGCAGCAGCAGCAAGTGGAAGAAGCGGCTCCGGGGGGCGGCCTTGTGCCAGCAGCGGCGGGCAGACATCGCGGGCCGGGGATCAATAACCAGGGGAGCCGGGATCAGGCTGACAGTAAGGGCAGGATGCGCCGCCGTCCTGTCAGTGAAGGATCACCAAGCTGGAAGGTTAACTCTTGAGCTTTCTCTCTCCACAGATGCTGCCGGACAGCCTGGCTATTCCCCGGGGGAGAGAAGATCTGCTCTGCAGTGTGTGTGAGTGTGTGTCTGATCCCGGGCTCTCAGCCGTGCTGTGTGCACTCTGAGACCTTCCTTTCACTTCCCTCTCTCGCCTCCTGTTAATCTGGACAGCATTGGGAGGGAGGCGGCTTCCCCACACCGCTCGCGTCATTAAAGAGCTGTCCTTTTATGGTGGGAAAGCGTCTCAAACCTGATCTTCAATCCGTCTCGACCTCAGAAGTGCGATCTTCCCATTTGCTGCGCCGTCCACCCTGTGTCCAGCAAATCACTTGTAACCTCCCGGTGTGTCTTATTTCACTCATTGCTGCCATGACAAATGTAAGGAGCCCCGAGTACTGACCTGGTGCAATATTTATGTGTTTTAATTGTAAAGAGGAAATCAATTCTGTAATACTTCCCAAACTTCAAGAAGTTCGTTTTTGATTTTAAAGTTTTCTAATTAATTTGAAAATAGTAATATTATGTATGACCAAAAGGTGGTGTAAGTTTTAAAAAGTATTAATCCACTTTGTGAATCAGGTTCGTGTTCAGGACCCAGACTGTCCATTAGCACCTTCCTCCTATCTTCACAACCAGATCGTGTTCATTTAATGTGGTACGCAACGTAAACATAGCTGCCAAAATAGGTTGTATAATATATAATTCTATCTAGTTTCCCCTATCTTTCTCCCTGGCCTCCATCAGGCAAAAGTTGCTCAGTTCGTCCTCAGAGCAATAGGCGAAATCTGCAGCTAAACTTATATTGTACAGCTCAGGAGTGAGGTCAATAATCTGAGTACCTAATGCACTGAAGCGAGAGTTGTTTAAGCACCTTCAGTCGGCAGACTAATGCCGCTTGGACTATACTTTCACTGAGTTTAGTATAATGCTAGCCCAGTATAAAGCCACATTTGAAAAGTGCCCATTTAATCCACATAATTCCTGGGAATTTTAGTAATGAACTGTTGATAATGTATGTGCAAAGCTCCATTACCACTGAGCTCCACGCAAGGCAGAGTTTGGATAAATATATGCTGAGCATATAAGTACCAGTTTTGAACTGCTCTCTAGGGTATGCACTATATATAGAATGAGGTTGCCCCTATAATACAATTCCCCTATAATACCTGTACAATGCAATCCATAGCCAACAGATCCCAGCTACCATGTTGGCTGTAACACACTGTTATGTACGCTGGATTTTGTAGCATGATTAGTTTTAAAAACTGATTTTAATGTAGTGCCAAAATGGAGTCAGAAGAAACATGTGACCTCACATCAACATTGCATAAGGACAAGACAAGGATCTTGGTTACCAGGACAACAAGGAAGCCAGATCAAAGACCTTTTCAAAAGCAAAGGCAAGATTGTAACATCTGAGGAACAATGGGTTTTGCCCTCCCAGACTTTCAGATTGTAAACAAGGAGCCAGTGATTCTGAAAATGTAAATGCCAGTTGCAATTGTTAACACCTGGAAACAAAGGAAAGCCCAGATAGCTCTGCTTGTAGCCAGATTTGAAAAGGTAAATGATTATTGACTTGTGTTTCTGGATAAATTCAACAGATTTTGAGAAATCTGTAGGATGTAAAGAAGACCAGAAGACAAATGGTGGCAATCTGTGGAGAGAGACAGAGGGAACATCAGCTCTGAACACTGACACAAAGAAAGGCTGTGAAGACTTGAATTCAATTTGATAGTTAAGATTTGCAAAGAAGAAAAAAACCAACAGGACCACCAGAAATCACCTTATTCATGGATGTCCAGGTTGAAAGTGCTCAGACGAAGTGAGCAGAGAGGACATTGGTTTTGAGAAGGACTGGGAGATCCAACCCAATGTAACTGGGAGGAGTTTGGGACTTTTAGCAGCAAGGATATCGCTTTAAAGGTGGACTGTGCAGTGTATAAATGTGGTGTGGAGTTTTCAAGTGTTTTTAATAAATGAA
Source organism: Heterodontus francisci (assembly GCF_036365525.1). Taxonomy (NCBI): domain Eukaryota; kingdom Metazoa; phylum Chordata; class Chondrichthyes; order Heterodontiformes; family Heterodontidae; genus Heterodontus; species Heterodontus francisci. Next base: position 159,320,735 of record NC_090372.1, on the reverse strand, counting down.
GAAAAAATACTTTTCTCTGTAATTTTGAGTATTAACTACTTAAAGTGCTGTTTAATTAGTCGTGATTTTTAGCTTAGTTGTTATCAGAAAAGTCTTAAAGCATGAAATCTTGTCAGGTAATTCTTTAGTTGGTCTGGGGAGTTCATATCTCATTATTTAAAGTTAATGGTCTCCCTGAGGTCAGAATACATGCTACGCATTGAATTTGCTCTTTCGCCTTGCAAGTTCCACTTGTGATGTGTTATTGTTTATATGTTAGGTAGTGAATCCCTAAACATAAGAACATAAGAATACAAGAAATAGGAGCAGGAGTGAACGATATGGTTCATCAAGCCTGCTCTACCATTCAATATGATCTTAGGCTTCAACTCCACTTTCCCACCCACTCACCATATCCCTTGATTCCCTGAAAGACTAAGACAAAAATCTGTACTAATGCTTTGTCTTTCAACACACCATTAACATATTGTTTGCCTTTGCTCCACGACCATTCTGTGACCTTGTCCTATCCACACCTCCTTTGTTATCTCTTGCCCCACCCCCACTTTACTTGCTCATAACCTTTTACATTTCTAATATTTGCCAGCTTGAATTCTCTCTCCACAGAAGCTGCCAGACCTGCTGAGTATTTCCAGCATTTCTTGTTTTTATTTCAGATTTTCAGCATCCACAGTATTTTGCTTTTATTAAATATTCACAACCCTTTGAGTGAACAAATTTCTCCTCATCTCAGTCCTAAATGATCGGCCCCTTATCCTGAGCCTGTGCCCCCGTGTTTTAGATTCCCTGACCAATGGAAACGATCTCTCAGCTTCTACCCTTCAGAATCTCGTATGTTTCAAGAGAACACCTCTCATTCTTCTAAACTCCAGAAAATATAGGCCCAATTCACTCAAACTCTCATCATAAGACAACCCCCTCATCCCAGAGACCAATTCAGTGAACCTTCGCTGCACCGCCCCCAATGCAATTATATCCTTTCTTAAATGTGGAGACCAAAACTGCACACAGTACTCCAGATGTGGTCTCACAAAAACCAAAGCAAGGATCTAGTCCCTATTTTAGAAAGGGAAGCTGCTGCACAAGTTTTGTTGTAATTGTAGAAAGTATATTTAGCAATTAACAGGTTTGAATAGCAATTTAATATTAAAACAAAATCATTTAATAAGCCCATTAGTTTCAAAGGAAAATCAAACCTCAGAACAGAAGACAGTGTTCATGAGAAGTGGAAGAGAGGGCTAGAAGAACAGCCAGCAATAAACATTTTGACTATGTAGATACAAGTTGGACTAATACAGTACTGTTGGCAAATTGGCTAATAGCTATTTGTTGATATATTGTTTAGTTTATGCTTATATACAACTGTTTCAAAGCCTGAATCATGAAAAGGCTACAGTAAGGGCCTTTTTTCAACAGGGTTGTCCAGAAAACCCCATATGTTAAATGAAAAATGTTAATTTCATCAGTTGGAAACTTACCTTAGACTATTAATGGAAAAATCCTACAGTTAACTTTTAAAAAACTCGCAGCCAAGATGGCCACTGCAATTTGCATCTGAAATAGCAGGAGATTGAACTGGAGACAAAAGTCTAACAAGAAGCCCAATGCTTTGGCGAACTGAATGGATTATGCAGATCATTCTCATTAGCGGGACAGTCAAAGCTATTTTGAGACTTTCATAAGTGGAGACGTCCCTCAAAGGGGTAAACACTGACAACCCCACGTAAGAGAGGTTTTGGGTTTCAGACTTTGGACGTCATTTAAGAAAAGGGGATTGAGAGAACCATGTGAGTGTCCATCTGGGAAAAAACTGGGAGTTTTGTTAGACTCAGAAGACAAGCAGTAACTGAGTGTGCAGCAGCAGAGAAGGCTACGTGCTTCCCTTTCTTTGTCTTGCTCAAAAAAACATCAAGTTTGAAAACCACCTGCAACTGTGGACCCTCCAAGCCTACAGACTGCTCCAGCCAGAGACCAGGGGAAGAGAGATACCTACCAGTCTGCCCTCAAGAAAACCCTGAGCAAAGCAGGCCAACCACATAGTGCACTTTGATCAGCCAAGAACTTCAAGAATACAGCTTCAGCCAGAGGACTACCAGATCATCCACTTCACAGACTGTGTATTTAAGTTCCATTTATTCTGGGCTTTAATCCAACCAACAAATCTATTTTTCCTTCTGTGATCTATTTGTGTGTGTGTGATTCATGTGTGACTGTGCAGCATTTTTTTTATTTTAAATCAGGGTTAGATTATTAAATATAATAATCTTACCTCTTGTTTAAACTCAAGAATACCTGTCTGATTAGTTCTTTCAAGATCACTGTAAAGGAAAAAGGTAAAACACTCACAGAGGTGATAAGCGCAACCACTATTTAAAAGGACTAAACCCTGTTGCATTCAAGTTAGATGAAGGGCAAGAGGGGCACCTGAGAACCCCCCCCTCCTCACCTTGACTTAACAGGGTTATATGATGAACAGTGTGTTATCATATTTATCTTAGTCTAAGAAAATAATTAAGAGCTTCACGGGTAAATTAACTGTGATGGAAGGCAATAATTCTGCAATGCCTGCACCCGCCCTTTTATGAAGCACATTGTAGTTATCCTAGGGAAAGAAAGAACTTGCATTTCTGTAGCACCTTTCACATACAGTATGTCTCGGAGCACTTCACAACCAATGAAGTACTTTTGAAGTGCAGTCACTGTTATATTAGCAAACATGACATCTGATTTGCACACAGCAAGATCACACAAATAACAGTAAGATAAATGATATAATCTGTTTTAATTATGTCATTTGAGGAATAAGTGCTAGTCAAGACACTCGGAAAACTCTCTTGTTCTTTTATAATTTACATCCACCTGTGAGAACCATTAGGGTTTTGGTTAATGTCTCATATGAAAAACTGCATTCTCTCAGTACCAAACTGAAGTGTCAGCCTAGATTATGTGCTTGAGCCTTTGGAATGAGCCTTTGAACCCACAACCTTCTGACTCAGTGGTGAAACTACTACCACTGAGGCAAGGCTAACACTAGGAAAGGCCAGTAAAGGAATAATGAAAGTTGCTGGAAGAATTGAGACTGTAATTGCTACAGATTTCAGTTAGCATAAGAAAAAAAAGTCTTTTTAATTTTTCAGTATGTACCTAGTTCTTCCTTTGTGGAGTTGATGACTTCGCTTGGAATATGATGATGCATTATTATCTTTAACAGTATAATGGTCATATTCTCCTAGTTTCTTAATGCTATCACTTACTGTTTTCCCCTACCTTTACATTTCTTTTCTTTCCCTCTTAATGGACTGCAGCGGTTCAAGAAGGCAGTTTCTCAAGGGCAACAACTGCTGGCTTTGCCAGTGACACCCACATCCCATGAAACAAATAAAAAAAATCTACTTGTACAATTCATAATTCTCCATCACAGAAGCTGGCAAACTGATACTGGCCTGTGTCCAATGCTGGCCTTGAAATGGCTCCTGAAATAGAAGTAGGAGCATTTTTGGTATATGTCACTCTTTGATATTCCATTCAATCAGTGAGGATGTGCCTGACCTGATAACAGAATTTCTATTTAACACATGGCCTTGATTAGAAACTTACTTAACAAATTATAGGCCTCAACTTGCCTATATGACACATGTAATTGGAGTACAGAAGGGCCTAGGATCATCAGAGTGCTATAAAAGGACTCATATACGCATATTTTATTCAAATCATGGTAGACACTGCATAATAGAAGGAGGAAAATTATAGTTTCAAGTCTACCATATATTATTTAGAACCAAGTGCATAAGACATTTTAGGTTCAGCAGATAACTCTTGATTGAAGTCTGCAAGAGCAAGAAAACCTTTTGAAACTATCACAGTAATTTGTATTGTAGCCAACAATTTTTATGCCACTGGTTTATTGGAAACAGTCCATGTTACTTAAGTCAGTTCAGCATGGATAAATTCATGAAGCAAGAAATTTTAGTAGGACTCTAATTAAAAAATGCTGGCATTACTCTGTACTTATTCACATAGTAACTCTGCATCTAAGTTCTCAGATGTATGTATCTTGCACAGCCAACGTTAAGATAGCAACAACTGAATGGTAGTACAAGAGTTTGCTTTACTTTAAATTTTTTAAATTAAAAACAAAACAACAAAATGTCACACACCTGTATCATTTATACAGCCTCCAGTGTGAATCCAACTTAAAATAATTGAGATGACCTCTTTGTAAATTGTGTATTAATTGTAGTTAACTGTATGCTGATGATGGGCATTAACTGGGGATTCACTTGTGCCCCTATGAAAAGGAACAAACGGAAACTGTGGTTGTTGGATGAGGAGACACATGCTTGTAATGTGTATATCTGTAAATAAATTCTTTTTAAGGGTGTGTAAAGATTAGCTGCAGTGTTATCCTTCATCACCTGGCTTTCAGGCATCTAACACATTTGACAGTGCTCTCAAATGCTAATAAGATTCACATTGGTAGTGTCAAGAAAACCCTATATGCCAAATGGGACATATTAATTTCATCAGTTGGAAACTTACCTTAGACTTTTAATGGAAAAAACCCGACAAGTAACTTTTTGAAAAACTAGTAGCCAAGATGGCCACTGCCATTTACATCTGAAATACCAGGAGATTGGACTGGAGACAAAAAGGCCCAGGCAGAACAATGGCTTGCTAAGTGATTAAATTACCTAGAATGGCTTCATTAGCACGACAGTCAAGGCCATCCCCACCCATTGACTTTGAAAGAGACAACCCCCTCCAAGTGTGAATGGACACCACAGGGCATGTAGAACCTTGAATTTCTTTAGAAGATTCCAGAAAAACCTCATTCGAAACAAAGGAGATTGCGAAGAACCATGTGACTACCTGTTCATCTCTGAAGACACAAGTTTTGTTACACAGCAAAGAGACAAGCAGAAACTGAGTGTACAGCAGCAACGAAGGCTGTTGCTTCCTGTGTCTCTTCTTTCTCTCTCCCAGAAAACATCAAGGAAAACAACGTCTACGACTGTGGGTCCCTCCAAGCCCACAGGCCGCTACAGCCAACAACCAGGGGAAGAGAACTAACTATAAATTCTGCCTTCAGGAAAACCCCGAGCACATCGAGTCATACAAAATACACTTTGCCCAACCAAGAACTTCAAGAATACATCTTCAGCTGAGGACTACTGGATCATTCACATTACAGACTGTATTTAAATTCCATTTATTCTGGACTTTAATCCAACCACCAAATCTGTTTCCCTCTCTAACCTGTTTGTGTGCGTGTGTGTGATTCTCGTGTAAATGTATGCGTGAATGTGTAGCATATTTTTAGTATTTTTAAATCGGGTTAGACTGTTAAGTGTAATAAACTTACCTCTTGTTTAAACTCAAGAAAACTTGTCAGATTGGTTCTTTCGTGATCATAGTAAAGAAGAAAGGCAAAACACTCACAGACATGGTTTCAAAGGAATAAACCCTGTTGCGGTCAAAGAAGAGAAAGGGCAACAGCGGAGCCTGAGACCCCCTCCTCACCTGGCTGTAACAGGCAGCTTTATAACACGTATTTGGCATTGGTGTAACACCAGTATAAAAGAAGCGTGCTAGAAATTGCACAGTTAACTATTTCAATTTAAGTGAAGGAAAGTCAAACGGAAAACGGAGTTTCCTAACATAAGAATTTGTTGCACTGTGCGGAGGCATGTGGCAGAGTTTTATCTTTGGACCTGCTCGCAGCAGGAGAGGTCATAAACCCAAAAGTCTGTGGAGAAGGTTTTATCATAACTCTTTAACTCAGTCATGGCATTAGCATCCCACTTCTCGGTTTCCCGACCAGTTGGAGCAGATAGGCTAGGGAGGGCCCTGTTTCAACTTTTGGTCTGTGTTGAACACATTGAATTCTTTTTCTTTCCCCTCCTGCAACTATATTTTTCCTCTCTTGACTTTTCCTCCTTCAGCAGCGAATGGTTGCACTTTAGTAATGTGTGGCTGACTCCAGCTCCCTCTCATTAGTCACAACAGCACATGATCTTCCAATTTTTAAAAAACTGTCCATCACATTTTATGACGTCAATACAGTGCATACAAGGAATAGAGGTTAAAATAAGTTCAAGCTCGTCCACATTACAATAAACTTACCCTGATAGAAACATCAGCAAAACCTTACTGATTGTGCCCCACATCAGAATTTGTGTGAATGTCACCATGTCTAGTAGAACTGTTGAGCTTTCCCTTCTTTCCCTAACTTTATTGTTGTAATAAGAAAAGTGAGAAACCCCAATTTTTCCTTATAATAAATATTAAGCACTAATATAATTAATATGTAAGCAACTTTTAACACATTCAACTTAGAATGAATAGTTTTAAATTTTACTGAAGTGTAGAAGATAAATAAATTGAAAATAGGTTCAAAGTCTGAACTCATTGTTTAAAATATTATGTACACAGTTGAACTCCACCATCATCTTTTGCTACTAATTATTCTCTAAACGATCTTCTTAGAAAACTTGTTCAGTCAGGAGAATTTCTATCCATGCACTGTGGGGAATCAAATTTGTGTGGCACTCTCCTCACTGCGGATTTGTAACTTGTGTTGTGAAGACACAAATTTGTTGTACAGTATTTCCCCTTAAGTTAACTGAGTGAATTGGGGAAAGACGGCAGAGAGAGAGAGAGAGAGACAGACAGGAACTGGTTGCTGAAGGGTCGCAGAACCAGGCAAGTCTGTGCCAGGTAGGGGAGGAGGAACACTCGAAGTGGGGGGAGGGCGTTTGATCTGGTGGGGAGGGGGTGTGTGGGGTGGTGGGAGGGGGTGTTGATTATGGACCCTGGGGGGAGGTCAGAGGCCTCAGCAGATGATTGAGTTCTGAGTTATCTCACTTCTGCAGAACTTTTCATGGTCTGATTTCACTATGGGTCTCCTGGTACACAAATCACAAAAAGTTAGTATGCAGGTACAGCAAGTGATTAGGAAGCCAAATGGAATGTTGTTGTTTATTGCAAGGGGAATGGAACGTAGAAGTAGGGAAGTTTTGCTGCAGCTGTACAGGGCATTAGTGAGACCCTATCTGGAGTACTGTGTACAGTTTTAGTCTCCTTACTTGAGAAAGGATAAAATTGAATTGGAAGCAGTTCAGAGAAGGTTCACTAAACTGGTTCCTGGGATGAAGGGGTTATCTTATGAGGAAAGGTTGAACAGGTTGGCCTATTGTTACAAAAGTGCTTCTATTTTTTTTGTTAAGTATATGTTTTTTGAGGACTTATATTTAAATTGTGAAGATGGATTCATTGGAAGGCTGAAGATTTCATAGAAGCTGGACTTTCCTTTGTTGTTGAAAATTCATTGAAAGGACACAGAGATGTTGTTTAAAAATAGCCTTGCTGGAAGTCATGTACTTTAAGCAAAAAACAATAGAAACCTTGGTGATAATAAAAGCAAAATACTGCGATCTGTGGAGAGAGAAGCAGAGTTAACATTTCAGGTCAGTGACCTTTCTTCAGAACACTTGGTGAAACCTTGGTGACCTGGGGAAGATGTTTACAGAGAAGTGATAGGTCAGGATTTATTGGGGTCAGGAGGCTTGACATTTGAGATATTGATTTTGGTTTCACTTTGGACAGTGTGTTGGAGTGTGAACTATTTTGAAGACAGATGTAGAAAACCGGCTAGAGAGCAGCCAGCATCAGCTCACCTCCTGTCAAACTGATCCCCAACATGACCTGAAAAGAACTACTCTGGAAAGATCCCAGTGACAGTTGTCTTCACTTATTTGGGACACCAGACCAAAAAGGGACAACTGACATATTTCCATATCTTCTCTTTTTTCTTCAGGAATTAGCAAGTAATTGGCCAAAATATTTTTTTCTGTCTTTTTTTGTAAGACCTCTGCAGAGAGAATTTCGGTATTTTTCCAGTATGCGTGTGAGTTTGTGCGTGGGGAATTTAAAAAGGGGAACTTTCATATTTCAATCTATGTGTTAATGCTTTGCTTCATTACTGGGTAAGTCTTGTTTTATAATAAACTGATAATTTTGTTGTTTATTAAAGAAACCTGGTTGGTGTATTTTATTCTGGGATAAATACTAGAGATTGACTGCATCAGTAACTGGATAAACATTTGAAGAAATATACGTTCTGATTTGTGGAGAATTGGAACTAGAAACGACAGTGCACTCCTCCTGCCTCAGTCGTAACTATACCCCTTGAAGTTTAGAGGAATGAGAGGTGATCTTATTGAAACATATAAGATCCTGAGGGGACTTGACAGGGTGGATGCTGGAATGATGCTTCCACTTATGGGTGAGACTAGAACTAGGGGACACAGTTTAAAAATAAGGGGTCTCCGATTTAAGTTGGAGATGAGGAGAAACCTTTTCTCTCAGAGGCTCATTAGTCTGTGGAATCCGCTTCCTCTGAGAGCAGTAGATGATGGGTCATTGAATAGTTTTAAGGCTGAGTTAGATAGATTCATGATAGACAAGGGAGTCGAGTGTTATGAAGGGCAGACAGGAGACCAGAGTTAAGGCCACATTCAGATCAGCCATAATCTCATCAAATGACGGAGAAGGTTCGAGGGGCTGAATGGCCTACTCTTGCTTCTACTTCAAATGTTCATCTCTTTTGCCATAGCTCAGTGTTACATTTCCTTGTTGTCTTCTGGTTCCCATAAGTTAGAAATAATCACACTTCAGACTTGGAAAGGCTGGAGCTCTTTGGTTATTCCATTCAGCTTCCATGCTGCCTGGTAAGGACTGCCCTAGAGCGGTGTAGTGTTACACATCACAGGACTGCAGTGCAGTAGTAAATGTGCCGCCCCCCGGAACACACTTGTCCATAACCTGGAGTATTGTGTACAGTTTTGGTCTCCTTATCTAAGGAAAGATATACATAGAGGGAGTGCAACAGAGGTTCATCAGACTATCCCTGGGATGGCAGGATTGTCTTATGAGGAGAGTTTGAGGGGACTGGGCCTGTATTCTCTGGCGTTTCAAAGAATGAGCGGTGATCTCACTGAAACTTACAAAATGCTTACAGGGCATGACAGGGCAGATGTAGATGGGATGCTTCCACTGGCTGGTGAGTCTAGAACCAGGAAAAAGTCTCAGAATAAGGGGCAGGCTATTTAAGACTGAGATGAGGAGGAATTTCTTCACTCAGAGGGTGGTGAATCTTTGGAATTCTCTACCCTAGAGGGCTGTGGAAGCTCAATCATTGAGCATGTTCAAGACAGAAATCGATAGATATCTGGATACTAATGAGATACGAACATACAAATTAGGAGCAGGAGTAGGCCACTCGGCCCTTCGAGCCTGCTCCGCCATTCAATAAATTCATGGAGGAACTGATTACTCCTCCACATTTGCACCTAACCCAGATAACCTTCCACCCCCTTGCTTATCAAAAATCTATCTAACTCTGCCTTAAAAATATTCAGACTCTGCTTCTTTTGAGGAAGAGAATTCCATAGATTCGCGACCCTCTAAGAGAAAAAGTTTCTCCTCAGCTCTGTCTTAAATGGGCGACCCCTTATTTTTAAACAGTGACCCCTAGTTCTAGATTCTCCCATAAGGGGAAACATCCTTTCCACATCCACCCTGTCAAGACCCCTCGGGATCTTATATGTTTCAATCAAGTCACCTCTTACTCTTCTAAATTCCAGTGGATACAAGCCTAGCCTGTCCAACCTTTCCTCATTAGATAGCCCGCCCTTTCCAGGTATCAGTCTAGTAAACCTTCTCTGTACTGCCTCCAACGCATTTACATCCTTCCTTAAATAAGGAGACCAGTGCTGTACTGAGTATTCCAGATGTGGGCTCATCAAGACCCTGTACAGCTGAAGCATAACCTCCCTACTTTGTATTCAATTCCCCTCGCGATAAATGATATCATTCTATTAGCTTTCCTAATTACGTACTGTACCTGCATACTAACCTTTTGCGATTCATGCACTAGGACACCCAGATCCCTCTGCAATCTCTCACCATTTAGATAATATGCCAAAGTGGACAATTTCCCACTTTCCCATATTATACTCCATTTGCCAGGTCTTTGCCCACTCACTTAACCTATCTATATCCCTTTGTAGCCCCCTTATGTCCTGTTCACAAGTTACTTTCCTACCTATCTTTGTGTCACCAGCAAATCCCTTCATCTAAGTCATCTATATAAATTGTAGATAGTTGAGGCCCTGGCACAGATCCCTATGCAACACCACTCTTTACATCTCGCCAACAGACAATGACCCAAGGAATTTGGGGATAGTGGGGGAAAATGGTGTAGAGGTAGATGATCAGCTTGAATGGTGGATCAGGCCTGATGGGCCGAATAGCCTACTTCTGCTCCTATTTCCTATGGACTTGGAAATCGTTGCTCTCAGTGCTGAGTTGGCACACTGCATAGGCAATGTGTGTGTTGCAGCAGTCGCCCTTGCTAATGTTGTGTCACTTGCTGGTGACGTCGTTGATGCCATCTCAGTGGATAATGATGTTTCTGGTGTTGTTAATGGTCTTTTCCATTTTTCCAGCTCGGGTGTTGGTCGAATATGGACTCTGTTCCTTCTTATTTGCTTACTGGTTTCAGTCTCAATGGTATGTGACCTTGGAGTTTCAGCTTCACCAACAACTTTTGCTCGGCTCCAGGGTTTTGTGCTTGGATCTTGTATATGAGCAGTTTGTTCATTCAGCAGTTCAGGTATGGATTTAGCATGCTTGTTGAAGTGTTGATCACCTCTTACATGTGCTTCAGTGAGTTATTGTCTCACTTCCTCCTGGTCATTAGGAGGATGTATTTTGCTTGGCACAGTTGCCTTATAGAGTGATACAGCACTGAAACAGGCCCTCGGCCCACCAAGTCTGTGCCAACCAACAACCACTCATTTATACTAACCCTGCATTAATCCCATATTCCCTACCACATCCCCACCATTCTCCTACCACCTACCTACACTAGGGGTAATTTACAATGGCCAATTTACCTATCAACCTGCAAGTCTTTGGCTGTGGGAGGAAACCGGAGCACCCAATGGAAACCCACGCGGTCACAGGGAGAACTTGCAAACTCCACACAGGCAGTACCCAGAACTGAATCCAGGTCGGTGGAGCTGTGAGGCTTTGGTGCTAACCACTGTGCCACTATGCCACCCATACTGCCGACTATACTTTCTTCCATTTAGCAGCTCTGTAGGTGATTTCATGTCAGCCTTGAGATGTATGGATCGGAGAAACAATAGAACAGGTTTGGGTTTTCCTTCATCTCCAGGCATTTTTCAAGTGTTCTTTTGATGCCTGGACATGTCTTTCTGTGAACCCGTGTCCCCGTGGGTTGTGTGGTGATGAGGTGATGGTGTTGAACCCATACTGTTCAGCAAATTCCTTACATTCTCTGGATGCGAATTGTCACATATTAATCTTTCAGGAATCCCTTGCTCAGCAAACAGAACTCGTACTACTGAGATGATTGTTGTGGCTCTCATGTCTTTCACCTTCCGGATAAAAGGGAATTCCAAAGAATTCCAAATGTGTGTAAATAAATTGACTCCTACAATATGCCATGGTCTGGGTGGTACTTCAGTAGCTATTATCTCCTCTTTCTGCTGTGTGTTTCTGTACTCCTGGCATACATTGCATGTAGACACCATATTTTTGATGTCTTTGTATATGCCTATCCAGTACACAGCTGATCTGGCTCTGAGTTTACACTTCTCCATTCCCATGTGGCCTTCGTGTATCTTCTGGAGAAGTCCTTCCTACTATGTTTAGGGTATGATTATTCTGGATCCAGCTAGCAGAACACTATCTTCTAGTGAGATGTCATCTCTGACAGACCAGTACTGCCGTGTTGCTGGCTGTGTTTGCTGTATCTTATCAGGCCATCCTGGATCACTTGCTGAGAGACCATCTGTAACTCCCCGTCTTTGCTCGTCTCATCTCTAATTTGACCCAGTTTCGGTGGTGCTATGTTCACTTCGTGATGAATCTTTATACCTAGATCTTTTATCCCTCATAGAGGTTAGAGGTGTGTTACAAGGGTCATACAGTAATCTTGTGGGATTTCAGACTACATATAAACTGGGTAAACCTAATTAGTACTAATGTTGTGAAGGACGAATTCTTGGAATGTATGCGAGATGGTTATTTAGAGCAGCATATTGAGGAACAAACTAAGAATCGGGCTATTTTACATTTAGTATTGTGCAATTAAAAAGGGATAATTAATAATTTTACTATAAATGAGCCTTTAGGAAAGAGTGACCATAATATGATAGAATTTTACATTAACTTTGAATGTGATGTAGTTCATTCAGAAACTAGGGTCTTAAATCTAAGCAAAGGAAACTATGAAGGTATGAGGGGCAAATTAGCTATGGTGGATTGGGAAACTACATTAAAGGTATGATGGCTAACAGCAAAAGAGCTCATACATAGTTTACAACAAAAATACATTCCTTTAATGTACAAAAACCCAGCAAGGGAAGTGTTCCAACCATGGCTAACGAACGAAATCAAGGATTGTATTAGATCAAAGTCTGATCAAAGGTCTGGAGTCCTCAACATCGACTCGACACCCCTTGAAGTCTCATGGCACCAGGTCAAACGTGGGCAAGGAAACTTCCTTCTGATTATCACCTACCGTCACTCACCCCCACCCCCCAGCTGATGAATCAGTATTCCTCCATATTGAACACCACTTGGAGGGTGCACTGAGGGTGGCAAGGGCACAGAATGTACTCTGGGTGGGGGACTTCAATGTCCATCACCAAGAGTGGCTCAACAGCACTACTACTGACCAAGCTGGCCAAGTCCTAAAGGACATACCTGCTAGACTGGGACTGCAGCAGGTGGTGAGGGAACCAACAAGAGTGAAAAACATACTTGACCTCATCCTCACCAATCTGCCTGCTGCAGATGCATGAGTTCATGAGAGTATTGGTAGGAGTGACCACCGCACAGTCTTTGTGGAAATGAAGTCCTGTCTTCACATTGAGGATACCCTCCATCGTGTTGTGTGGCACTACCACCGTGCTAAATGGGATAGATTTCAAACAGATCTGGCAATGCAAAACTGGGCATCCATGAGACACTATGGGCCTTCAGCAGCAGCAGAATTGTACTCAACCTCAGTCTGTAACCTCATGGCCTGGCATATCCCCCACTCTACCATCAAGCTGGGGGATCAACCCTGGTTCAATAAAGAGTGCAGGAGGGCATGCCAGGAGCAGCACCAGGCATACCTCAAAATGAGGTGCCAACCTGGTGAAGCTACAACACAGGACTACTTGCATGACAAACAGCGGAAGCAGCATGTAATAGACAGGGCTAAGTGATCCCACAACCAACGGATCAGTCCTGCCACATCCAGTTGGTAATGGTGATGGACAATTAAACAACTAACCATAGGGTGGCTCCACAAATATCCCATCCTCAATGATGGGGGAGCCCAGCACATCAGTGCGAAAGATAAGCCTGAAATATTTGCAACAATCTTCAACCAGAAGTGCCGAGTTGATGATCCATCTCGGCCTCCTCCTGAAGTCCCGAGCATCACAGATGCCAGTCTTTGGCCAATTTGATTCACTCCACATAATATCAAGAAGTGACTGAAGGTCACTGGATACTGCAAGTGCTATGGGCCCAGTTACGACCAGGGGTCTAGGGGTTCCCTCTCAGCCTTTGCCTGGTTTAAGCATAACAGGGTTTAATTTTAGAAACACTGTGTTTTTAGCTCCCCCTTCAGTGAATCCTTGTTCACTCCTCGAATTGTAAGGCAAACAAATCAGACAGGTTTCCTTAGATTTAAACAAGAAAGGTGGAAGTTTATTAATCTTAAACTCTTATCCGGTTAATGACTACATATATGCGATGCGACCATGCTAGCATGCATACGCGATAAACACACACACAGAGACAGAAAAAGTAGGGGAAAAAAAAGGGAAAAGTTTGAGGCAATATCTGTTAGTTATTTACTGTCCATTGAGTTCAATGTGGAGTCTTTGGTTGCTGGTAAGTCCTGCTATTGTTGGGGCCCAGTTCACGTTTCAACTTGTTTCGATGTCGGAGTCTTTTCTCTGTTGAGGTTTACGTGTCTTCCATAGGTCCAGTGGCTTGGGAGAAGGTGAGAGAGACAACCAGGAGAGAAGCTTCCTTGTTCCAGATTCAGTTGCAAAACTGCCTTCTTTTCTGTGCGGCAGAAATAAAAAAACAAGTTGGCCAGCAGGTCAGTCATGTGACTAACTGACTTAACCACTTCTGCGTTTGTAGATTGTATTGTCTTAGCAGGCCCTGGAATGCGCTTCAATGTCTGGTGATCAAAATCCATGTGGGTTAATTGGATCAGGGAATAGACCTTTGTCTCCACAAGCAGCATCTCTTAGTATGCAAATGTACTTCCAGCCCAGTGTCTGTTGATCTTCAAACGAGTCATTCCTTCACTCCTGCAACAGTTTAAAATCAATGTTCATATGACAATAATAATATTCCTCATTCTTGGCAGGTGGGAGTCTGATGATAGGCACTGGCAACTTTCCAGAACCTGCTGCGCCCCTAGCCAAGCTGTTCAAGTACAATTACAACACTGGCATCTACCTAGCAATGTGGAAAATTGCCCACGTTTGTCCTGTACACAAAAAGCAGGACAATTCCAACCTGGCCAATTACTGCCCCATCAGTCTACTCTCGATCATCAGTAAAGTGGGGGAAGGTGTCGTCAACAGTGCTATCAAGCGGCACCTGCTTAGCAATAACCTGCTCAGTGACGCTCAGTTTGGGTTCCGCCAGGACCACTCAACTCCTGACCTCATTACAGCCTTGGTTCAAACATGGACAAAAGAGCAGAACTCAAGAGGTTAGGTGAGAGTGATTGCCCTTGACATCAAGGCAGGGATTTGACAGAGTATGGCATCAAGGAGCCCTGGAAAAACTGGAGTTAATGGGAATGGGGGGAAACTCTCCGTTGGTTGGAGTCGTACCTAGCACAAAGGAAAATGCTTGTGGTTGTTGGAGGTCAAACATCTCAGTCCCAAGACATCACTGCAGGTGTTCCTCAGGGTAGTGTCCTAGGCCCTACTATCTTCAGCTCCTTTGTCAATGACTTTCCTCCAATCATAAGGTCAGAAGTGGGGATGTTCGCTGATGATTGCACAATTTTCAGCACCATTTGCGACTCCTCAGATGCTGAAGCAGTCCGTGTAGAAATGCAGCAAGACCTGGACAATATCTAGGCTTGGGCTGATAAGTGGCAAACAAGTGCCAGGCAATGACCATCTCCAACAAGAGGGAATCTAACCGTCTCCCCTTGACAGTCAATCGCATTATAATTGCTGAATCCCTCACTATCAACATCCTGGGGAGGTTACCATTGAACAGAAACTGAACTGGAGTAGCCATATAAATATCTTGGCTACAAGAGCAGGTCAGAGGCTAGGAATCCTGCGGCAAGTAACTCACCTCCTGACTCCCCAAAGCCTGTCCCCTATCTACAAGTCAGCAGTGTGATGGAATGCTCTCCTCTTGCCTGGATGGGTGCAGCTCCAACAACACTCAAGAAGCTCAACACCATCCAGGACAAAGCAGCCCACTTGATTTTCACCCCATTCACAAACATTCACTCCCTCCACCACCGATGCACAGTGGCAGCAGTGTGTACCATCTACAAGACGGCACCTTCCAAACCTGTGAACTCTACCACCTAGAAGGACAAGGAGAGCAGATGCATGGGAACACCACCACATGCAAGCTCCCCTCCAAGCCACACACCATTCTGACTTGGAACTATATCGCCATTCCTTCACTGTTGCTGGGTCAAAATCCTGGAACTCCCTTCCTCACAGCACTGTAGGTGTACCTACCCCACATGGTCTGCAGCAGTTCAAGAAGGCAGCTCACCACCACCTTCTCAAGGGCAATTAGGAATGGGAAATAAATACTGGCCTGGCCAGTGACGTCCACATCCCCATAAACAAATAAAAATAAATCAAAGGAAGAGGCATATAAAGTTGCCAAAAAAAAATAGTAAGCCTGGGGATTGGGAGCACTTTAGAATTCTGCAAAGGAGGACTAAAAAAAATTAAGAAAGGGAAAATAGAATATGAGAGTAAACTAGTGAGAAACATAAAAACAGACTGTGAAAGCTTCTATAGGTTAGTAAAAAGGAAAAGATTAGCAAACACAAATGTGGGTATGTTACAAGCAGAGTCAAGAGAATCTATAGTGAGGAATAAGGAAATGGCAGAGAATCTCAACAAATACTTCGAAGGCAGCCCGCATGTGCGAGTCGCGTGGTGGCTCAAGATAAAATGCCAGTCGGACTGCCTCCCCCCTGCCCCAATCACGTGGTGGGGGAGGGCTCTGCGACACCGGCAACAGCGTCAGCTGCCTCTGCAGAGGCGCTGGCACCATTTTTAAAGGGCAGCCAGACCTGTCACTAAATTTAAATATTTAAACCGGTACTCCCCCAATACACAGCAAAAATAAAATAGCCCCTTTCCTCCCCCCAGTAACACTTATATATAATAGTTGCCCTCTCCCCCCCCAAAACACTTACCACTTACATGGAAGATTTGACCTCCCCCTCACCCCCACCCCCCACCCCCCACCCTCCCAACAACTGTTCAAAGTGCAGAGGTCACCCCTTCCCTACACTATACATGCTGATTTGACACACCCCCTCCCATTACACTAAAAATCTTAAGTACACCCCTTCCCCACCTCGGTGGTGCCAGCTTTCCCTGGATGGGAAAGTGAAGGTGTGTGTGCTGGCCGCCTCACGGAAGATCCCAGGCAGCCGGTAACATCGCTGTCAATTTTACTTAAATGTATTCATTTATTTTATTTAAATATTTAAAGTCAGGTCCCATCACCCAGCGGCAGGGAGGCTGCCACAGAGACTTCTCACTGCTGGGAAGATCAAGCCTGGCACTCCTGGCGTTGGGCTTCGTAGCGGGCCACTGCTGGCACGATTTTCCACACCCCCACACCACCCCTGCCACGGATCCCGATGTCGGGCCTCAACAAATTTCAGTCCTTCGTGTCTATCTTCAGGGAGAAAAATACCAAAAACCTCCCAGAAATAATGGAGAATCAAGGGACTAGTGTAAACAAGGAACTGCAAGATATTAATATTAGTTAAAAAAAAGTACTAGAGAAATTAATGGGACATAGGGGCG
Source organism: Heterodontus francisci (assembly GCF_036365525.1). Lineage (NCBI taxonomy): Eukaryota > Metazoa > Chordata > Chondrichthyes > Heterodontiformes > Heterodontidae > Heterodontus > Heterodontus francisci. The sequence goes on along the minus strand of NC_090372.1, from coordinate 159,303,591 downwards.
GCACAGTGGCGCAGTGGTTAGCACCGCAGCCTCACAGCTCCAGCGACCTGGGTTCAATTCTGGGTATTGCCTGTGTGGAGTTTGCAAGTTCTCCCTGTGTCTGTGTGGGTTTCCTCCGGGTGCTCTGGTTTCTTCCCACATGCCAAAGACTTGCTGGTTGATAGATTAATTGGCCATTATAAATTGCCCCTAGTATAGGTAGGTGGTAGGGAAATATAGGGACAGGTGGGGATGTGGTAGGAATATGGAATTAGTATTGGATTAGTCTAAATGGGTGGTTGATGGTGGGCACAGACTCGGTGGGCCGAAGGGCTTGTTTCAGTGCTATATCTCTAAACTAAAAAAAAAGCTAAACTAAACATAACGTAAATAAATTCCCTGGATCTGATTATCTACATCCCAGAGTGTTGAAAGAGGTGGCTGTAGAGGTAGTGGACTGGAATTTATTTTCCTGTTGCCAGGAGTGGCGGCAGGGGGAAAAAATGGCACACACATGTGCTGGCCGCACGCCGCCGCAATCTTGAGCGCTGCGGCTCATTTAAATATGCTCATTTAAATATTTAAAGGGCTACCAGCCCTGCTCAGAGAATGCAGAGTTGTCCCTGTTCCGTTCCACCACCCCCCCCCCCCCCTCCCCCAACCACACTAAAAATAAATTCTTGGGCCATTCTTTCCCACCCCGCCATATACTGAAATTGCAGAGTTGACCCCTTCTCCCCCCAACTGCACAAAGTGCAGAGGTCACCCCTTTTCCCCCCAACACTAAAAATGCAGAGTTGATCCCATCTCCCCTCACACACCCCCCCCACCACTATATTAAAAATGCTCTGATTCCCCCTTCCCCACCTCGCTGGCGCCAGCTTCCCTTGGATGGGAAAGTGAAAGCGCGTGAGTGTCGCGCGTCGCACTGAAGATCCAGAACCAAATTTAAATGTATTCATAGAGTTTATTTAAATATTTAAAGTCGGGTCCCATCACTGAGCGGCGGGGGTGACGTCACGGAGCCTCGCCCCCGCCAGGAAGATCGGGCCCGGCAATCCTGACATCAGCACCGTGACGGGCCACTGCCAGTGCAATCCTCTGGCCCCCACTGCCACGGAGCCCGACGTCAGGAGCTCAACAAGATCCAGCCAAGTAGATGCATTGCTGGTCATCTTTCAAAATTTTATAGACTCTGGAATAGTTCCTGCAGATTGGAAGGTGGCAATTGTAACTCCACTATTTAAGAAAGGAGGGCGAGAGAAAATGAGGAACTACAGACTTGTTAGTCTAATATCAGTTGTAGGGAAAATCCTAGAATCTATTATAAAGGATGTGATATCAGGACACTTAGAAAATCATGGTAGGATTGGGCAGAGTCAACATGGACTTATGAAAGGTAAATGATGTTTAACAAACCTATTGGAGTTTTTGAGGATGTAACTAGCAGAATAGGTATATTTAGATTTTCAGAAAGCTTTTGATAAGGTCCCACACAAATAGGCTAGTAAATAAAATTAGAGTACATGGGATTGGGGGGGGGGGGGGTTGGGGAATTGAGAACTGGTGAATAGACAGCAAACAGAGTAGGAATAAATAGGTCATTTTCAGGTTGGCAGGCAGTGACTAGTGGGGTACTGCAAGGATCAGTGCTTGGGCCCCAGCTATTCACAACCTGTATCAATGATTTGGATGTGGGGATTAAATGGAATATTTCCAAGTTTGCATGTGACACAAAACTAGGTGGAAGTGTGAGTTGTGAGGATGATGCAAAGAGGCTTCAAGGGAATTTGGAGACGCTAAGCGAGTGGGCAAACATGTGGTGGATGGAATACAATGTGGAGAAATGTGAGGCAAGATTGCTGCGTGGCTTCCTGGCCCCTTGGAGGCGGGCTCTGCCCCGACCTTTCAGCTGGTGGGCGGTGCCACCGCTGCAACTTAAAATTCCAGCCTGAAATACAATCACTTCTGCCATCAGCAGTGTTTCCAGCTTCCCATGGCATGCTGGCTGAATGTCAAACTTAAAAATTATGTCAAAAGGATTTTTTCCTTACAATTCCTTGGGGGTAGGTCAGTGGGGGAATGACAGATTGCAGGGACTCCTCAGGCAAGTACCTGGATCCACAGGTAAGTGTGAAGGCCTCCTGAATCTGTCAAGTCCTTGCCTCAAACAAGCTGCAGGATTTCCTGATGCTTGGGATACCCGGCCAAGCAAAGTGAAAGTTGAAAATCAGATTGACAATGTGGTTTGCAGCCTCATTATCATATTTAAAGCTCCAAAATTCTTCCTTGGAGTGGGTTGATTGCCCACCCATCTTCTGGCCTCGGTTAAAGCTGGACTGGGCAGAAGTGGGCAGGTTTGGGTCAGGAAACAGATTTTTAGGACTCTAACCACCACCCCCCTCACCCACAAACTCATCATTTTTTTTTTTAGAGATTAAAATACCCCCATGCAGTCTGAATAAAAGTGCACAGATTCTTGTGCTTTTTTGTTTATAACATGTCTTTGGTGAGTACTTCAATTTGTCTTCCCCCTTGGCAATACCAACACATCATGGTTGTTTTCTGTGGTGGTGCAGATGAAGGGACCAGAACTTCAAAGCTGCATCAGGTTTGCATCAGAAACATGGGAAGTTTTAACCACAGTGGTGTTTGAGGCTGCCTTGGCAAGGAACATAGGAGCATAGGAGCAGGAGTAGGTCATTCAGACCATCCAGCCTGCCCCACCATTCAATATGATCATGGCTGATCATCCACTTCAATGCCTTTTTCCCACACTATCCTTATATCCCCTTGCAAGCAAGCAGCTCGAATTTCTCATAAATACTCTGCCTGACAACATCTCAAAGGTGGATGGATGAGGATGACTGGAAAGAAACAAAATTAGTCAGTAGGCTGGTGAGTGAGCCACTTGTTTCACTATGGTTTGTGTACCAACGTACATATGTTGTATGATATTATTTGCTTGGGTAAAGCTTGTCTGAATAGCAGGTCATTCTTCTCCCATGATTACACCGAGTTAGGGGTGTCCTCCCTCCTGCCAGTCCAGAAACTCTATTTAATGTTACAATAAATCCTGATTGTGATGGCAGTTCTCCCATATAATTTCCTGTTCACCACAAAAAATGTTTTTTTGGCTGTTTTCCCTGTATGTTCTTTTCTATGCACATAATTGGAAACATACCAAGCACAGCAAATGGTTTCTGCACTTTTATTTTATGATACAGCACTGAAACAGGCCCTTCAGCCCACCGAGTCTGTGCTGACCAACAACCACCCATTTATACTAACCCTGTAGTAATCCCATATACTAGGGACAATTTACAATGGCCAATTTACCTATCAACCTGCAAGTCTTTGGCTGTGGGATGCCTGGCGGAACACCCGGCGAAAACCCACACAGTCACAGGGAGAACTTGCAAACTCCACACAGGCAGTACCCAGAATTGAACCTGGGTCTCTGGAGCTGTGAGGCTGCGATGCTAACCACTGCACCACTGTGCCGCCACTTTGTTTGGGATTGTTTGCACTCATACATGCACCAGAAACAATGTGGTGCAAAGTTATAATGTTTTATTGCAGATCCGCCTACAGCATCCATAGTAAAAATTAGAAATGCTTGTGGGGAATCACTGATAGAAAGAACATGCATATACAGATCAGCCATGATCAAACTGAATGGTGCAACAGTTTGAGGGGCTGAAGGACCTACTTCTATTACTACGTTTCCATATAGTAGCATAGAAAGCACTTTTCCAACAATTACCTACCTTTTAAAGTGTTGTCTTTGGTGTTATGTAGTCAAATGTGGTAACCAATTTGTACACAGCAAGATCTGGCAAACAGCAACTGAGATGGTGCTGTTGATTCAGGGAGGAACGTAGACCAGGACAATGGGAGGACTCCCTGTTATTCAAATAGTTGTGGACCTAAATGATCCAATTCCATCCATGTGCTGCATTAGATTACCCTAACATCTTTATTATAAGGCCTTTCTTTATGATTATAGCCCCCTGTGCCTACTGCATGTAGCAGATGAGGAACAACATTGAGGAAGATTAATATAACCTAAACACTAGAACATACGGATTAGATTGGAGCCTAAAGTAAATGAAAGTCAAAGATGAGAGAGAGGATTGATTTTGAAGTTGGCTTATCACAGAAAGAGGAAAAAAAGACAGGAGTAGAATTATTTTTACATACCAGTCTGAAAGAGAAGAGATGACAGGTGCATACATTTAATAAGAATCTTAAAGGACAATAAAACATTGCTATAGAGGTGAGAAACTAAATGACAAAGTACTCAGATATTCAAAAATTTAGAGTTCAAGCAAATAAAACTGGTGATCTAATGATATGATTCTGATAGGAAAACATAATTGCTTAACAAAATATGATTTAATCACTTGAACATGAGGCAAAAAGATGCAAGGTTCTTGGCTCTTTTCCTCCCTGATAGGATAATACAGCATAATCCCTGTAATTGAGTACCAGGATATTCCATATGCAACCTTGTACATGCTCAACACTACCTCCCTGGTCTTTGCCTCTAGATACAAAATCAAGTCTTCTGTTTGTCTTTTTGTTTGGCTTTTTCTACTTGTATTGCTAGCTTTAATGATGAGTGTATTTACATGAAAATCCTACTCAACTTCATTTAGAATCTTACTATTTAAGATGTATTTAACTTTTCTTATTCTTAATTACAAAATTATCACATTATATTTTTCTACATTGAATTATACCTGCTCAAACTCTAGTCTATCTGTGTCCTCCTGCAGTCTTTCACTATCCTTGTCACAATTTACTATATGACTGAATTTGGTGTCATCCGCAAATTTCAATATTGTTGCCTCTTTTCTTAATTCAGATCATTTATGTACATCGCGAGTTAAGAGCAGACCACCACTTACTATACCTTTCCAGCCTTTTACCCCTACATTTGTTGTTTCTCTCCATCTATCTCTTTATTTTTGTGCTGTATGCCCCTCAGTTCCATATGCTATTATCTTTGCCATCAGTCTCATCTGTGGTATTTTGTCAGGTGCTTTAAAAAAACATATAAACTACATCCATTGAATTTCCATTATCTATACTCTCTTACTTATTCGAGTAATTCCATAAGGATGACCTGCTTTTTGGAAATCTACGCTGATTAATTCATGCTTCTCCAAGTGCTTAGTATTTTCATCTCATATTGTGGACTCTAGTAGATTACCAAGCCCTGAAGCCTAACTGGCCTATAATTTCTTGGTTTATCTTTGTCTTACTTACTGAAGAGAAAGTCACATTTACCTCCTCCAGTGCTCTGGCACAATTTTCTTGTTGAATTAATTTTGAAAGCCTCTATTATTTTTTCACTGGCTGCAGTTATTAAAATCATAAAATTGATTTTTGGCTGGCACAAATTTCATTCATGGTTTTGTGCCCAGATTCAGATTTCTGATAACCTATTGAAAATCTTTGCTTTACATAAATGTTTGTAGTTACCAAAACTTTAAGGCTATCTGACTCTGAGGGACAAAATACATCTAAAGTGAAACGGGGAGAGAATTACTTTGTGGTGTGTAATTAGAATACATTACACAGCAATAGCTTTTTACAAGGATTTTTTTTACATGACATAGTTAAAAAAGTAACAATTTCAATGCTCCAAAAGGAACAGGAAATCATTCATTTTAGTTATTACATTGTTACTTGGCAAATGCTCAAAAACCATAGTAAATCTAATTGTTTTTCAAAATGTCCCTTTTAATGATGTGTTTTAAGAGCAAGAAATATTCAGACATCTGCATTATTTCCTAAATTCAGAGTTAAAGAGGCAGTATCAATGTCAATGCCCCTTTAAAAACCATAATTGATAATAAATACAGTTAAGTTTCAGCATTCTTTTAATTCTATTTCTGATGATTATTTGAATATTTTTGTGTGAACAGAGAGTACTGATGAGACCAGTGGTGGGGATGGGGAGGGGGTGGGTGAGGGGCGGGGTGGGAATTACTCAAATGAGGTTGCTGAGCCTCACTGTTTGAAGGAGCTGAATAAAGTTTCAATGGATCATAATTAATTGAGCATATTTCAGAAGTCAGAACTTCTCTAATTACATGTGCAAATTTTGCTCCCTCACACTGTAAGGCTTAAAGACCTCTTCTTCTTTGGCCTCCTTGTCTCGGGAGACAATGGGTAAGCGCCTGGAAGTGGTCAGTGGTTTGTGGAGCAGCGCCTGGAGTGGCTATAAAGGCCAATACTAGAGTGACAGACTCTTCCACAGGTGCTGCAGGTAAAATTGGTTGTCAGGGCTGTTTCGCAGTTGGCTCTCCCCTTGCGCTTCTGGACCAACATGGTCTAATTCTCACAGTTCAGACAAAAGTATTTTTGTTAAAATGTGAACATTGATCATAGTTCTTTTCAACTTGACTGAGAGTGACAGATATAATTTGATCAATAAAACAGATAAGCCATGCATCCATATTTAGACAAAAAAAAACATTGAAGGTCTCCTGGAAATTGTGGCTGAAGAATTACATCCTGCAGTCTTTCACTATCCTTGTCGCAATAAGATATCTAGCTGCCAAAATAGAATTGTAATTTATTCAAGAAAAATTCTTATCACCTTGTTGGATTATCTGAAACGAAATTTAAAACAAGGGACAAAGTTATATAACACATCTTGTATATGAATGTTCCAAAGTTTCCAAAGCTTCATTAAGAATGTTATTACTTTACAGGTGCTGATCTAGTAAGACCGAGAGAGATACCTGGCTGGTGGATCTTTGGAGAGTTCTTCTCATTAGCATTGGCTCTCCAACATTAAAAGAACTGAAAATGTTTTAAAAGTTCCTTCCTGTCCAATTTCACTTAAGAAAGTGTGAAGCCAAAGTAGTATGGCTCTTGCCATAACATCATAAAATCTAGATCATTTTAAACTCTTGCTAAACACCCTTCAGATGACATCAGATCCAAATTAAACAGCAGCTTGCTGAAGCTGTGTTATATCCATGCAAATTGTACAGAGTATGAAAGCAAAGGAGCATTGATAAGCCTATATAAATCACTGCTTGGAACACAGTTAGAGTACTGTGTCTAGTTTTTGGCAACCTATATTAGAAAGAATATTGAGGTCATGGAAAGGTTCTTCAGAGATTTACAAAAAGGTTACAGGGGATGAGAGGCTTCAATTATGAGGAGAGACCAGAGAAACTGAGGCTCTTTTAATCAGAACTGAAAAGGTTAAGAGGAGGTTGGGCAGAGAATTTCAAAATTATGAGGTGTAATAATAAGGCGATTAAGGAAAATTTGTTTCTACAAGTTGGTGAATCAATGTATAGAAGGCAAAAGTTTAAGAATGATGAGAGGTTAGGATTTTTTTGACACATTAGGTTGTTGGTACATAGAATGCCCTACCAAAACCAGTGGCAGAAGCATAATCAATACATTGGAAAAATATTTGAGAAAGAAAAAAAAAGGTATGGTGAAAGCACAGGGATTGAAACTAAGTGGATGACTCTTTTAGAGAGCCAGCACAGGCACAAGGGGCTGAACGGTCTCCTTCTGTGCTATAAAACTCTATTGTTCTATTATTCTAGGTAACTTGACTACATCTTTCTGGAAGTTCACATAGAATCATTGGGGTGAATTTTACTGCGGGCTTCAGGACCATGACGTGGGGCTGAAAAGCAGGTCCCAAGCTCGCACTTGCCAGCAGCAGGACCAGCTCAGTGATTTATAACAGGCGGCCTTCTAATTGGCCAGCTGTAGGCTTACCGTCCAACTAAGCACAGTGGGCAGGCTCAGAAGCCTCAGCAGCCCCACCAGGAGAGGTAGGCACTGCTGAGGCAGGCAGGAGACCTCGAAGTCACCTCAAGATGGAGGCGCCCGCCGACAAGTAAATAAAAATAAAACATTTAGGAGGTTGAGGGCACTGGAAAACTTCCCTAGTGTCAGAACAGCAACAGAGAGCAGTCATGGATGCCCCACCATTTTACCAGCCGCACTGCCTCTGTTTCTGCCAGCCAGGAGCTGGTAAATTTTAGCCCAGAAACTTCAGCATACAAGAAGGCCATTTAGCCCAATGTGCCTGTCCTTTGCCAGTGCTAACACCTCACAGGAGCAAAGTACTCTATTTCAATCTGCCTGGCCTTTCCCTGTACCCTTTTTAATAATTTCCTTCTTCAGTGTTTATGTAAATTCCCTTCAAACATACTCCCTCTTAACTGGTACAGTAATGTTTCTCTAGGATATTCCTGATATACCTCAGTATTTCTGTTGGTTGATTTTCATTGAAACATATGTTGTCTTATGACTGCAAGGATCACTGTGGTGATTAGTTTTACTGATTCAAAACTTTTAACCAGACTAACAGGAAGAATGTTATCACCTAAATAAAAATATCAATATTCAAATAAAAAAGGTGAGAAAAACAATTAGGCTCATCTAATGTGCACCCTACCCAGTGAACAGCATAACGTTGTGCACCGCCCTCCCCAAACTGTTCCGGGAAAGCAAAAAAAGGGAAAAGACCCTTGGCAGTGTCTTCCTGTCGCCTAAGGCAATCAAGATTCAGGAGAACATATTTATCATGACAAATCATTAGACAAATTTAGATGTCCCAATTTACTAGGAACTTAGAATTACAAAGAACCAGAAACCAGGATTGGGGTGATCAAAAAGATTGCAAATTTTATCCCCTACCTTACCTTTGAAAGGCCCATCTGCCAAAAAAACCATCGTGCTCTTAAAATTTGCATCATTGCCTTCCTGGTTATGCTGGTGAAGCAGATCACCCACCACTTATAGGATTAACTCAATTTTCATTCCATTGGAAACAATGGAATTTTGATTCTAGTTAATTCATTTATGATTTTTAAAACTGGGTTCAAACTCTCCATATGCCATGGTGAGATATGAACTCACTGGATAATTCATAGCAGACCTCTATTATTAGTCCAGTAGTATAACCACTGCTACTGTAGTCACTCATGTTGCATTGGCCTATATACCATCAGTGCATATACCTCAAAGTAATAAATTGGCTATGACATTGGGACATCTCGAGGACTGGTAAGGTACTATATAAATGTAAGTTCTTTTTTTCAATATAATCATCTAAAATGCCCGTATCTTTTACTCATAGCTCTGGTGCCTGTTTCCACTCACCAACCCAGTTGTCCTCATTTGCGCTTCCTCCAAGGCCTGAATTTCCCTATTGTATGCTGCTGAGAACTGTACACAGTGCTTCAGTGGAACTGTACTGCATGTTTTCAACTATACACGCAAAGATTTCCCTTTTCCATGTTGTTGCATAAAATGTAGATGGTGATTCCAATTAATTTGTACTCCTATTGTTTCTTTCCCTTCCCCAGTTTCACAACTTTACATTCTCTAATTTAAATATGGCCTGCATATGTTCTCTTCTGTCTAATTGTTCTGATGCTGTGATGACAGTCACAGATACAATATGAATACAGGAGCTGTAGGTTTTTTGCATGCATGGTGAGTGCTTCCAGTAAATCTAATTAGATAGCATCTTTTTAATTTCCTTTGACCTCATATTAAAATAGGCATTGCAGTATGCAGAATCCCAAGGTGGTATAACAGTTTCTTGTTATTTACAGAAGTTACATTATGATTTCTTTCCCCTTAAGTGTTGGAATGTTGTGTCCAAAGTTCTAATTTTAAACTCCTCTTTATTTGAAACGATTTCACGGTTCTGTATTCATTCGTGATTCTGTGCTCTAAATTCAAATACTATAAAAATGATCAGCTCCTAAATTTTATATAAACATTCAGACTTCATTTCAAAATCCTTGAAGTACATATGAACATAATATAAACAAAAAAGCACATTGACTTCTGCTAAAATATAATGTAGAGCCTTAACTAAAAGCCAAAGCTAATCACTTCAATGTTATTAAAGAATAAAATCTGGATTTACTGAAGAACTTGTTTTTCTCATAAAATGAAATGTTTCTTGGCAGTAAGTTAGCTGAAGTCCCATTTAAACTTCTGTTAATACAATCCTTGTTCTACATATCCCATGTGCTGGTTTTAACTATTATTTCCTCGTTGATTTTACTATGTTAATGGTTTTATTTACCACTAGTTGATCTCCCATGGCATTGCAAAAGGGGGAGAAATACAAGGTGTAGTTTTTATGTCAAACAGGTTTACAGGGAACAATTTGAAGGGGGGAAGGAAAGTGAAGAAGAAAACGAGTGGGAAGAGAGGGAGAAAGGGAGAGGGTGCAAAGACGGAGAAGGGGGAAGGATGGGAAAGGGTTTCCACAGATATTCCACAACATTATGTAGAACAATCAGAAGAAACCCCAGGGAATTTTACTCCTTATGCATCATAACCTACATTTTGCATCTGTGTTGCTTCTTATGAATGAGGGAAGGTCATTGATGAAGCAGCTGAAGTTGGTTTGTCTGAGGACACTACCCCAAGGAATCCCTGCAGCGATGTCCTGGAGCTAGGATGATTGACCTCCAACAACCACAAGTTTTTCCTTAAGTGCTAGTTATGAATATAGCCACTGCAGAGATTTCCCCCTGCTCTCCATTGACTAGAATTTTACTAGGACTCCTTGGTACCACAATTGGTCAAATGCTGCCTTGATGCCAAGGGCAATTAGTCTCACCTGCATTGGTTCAGTGACTCAGCTCTGTTTCAACAGCAATGACAAGAGGCAGGATGTCTGCTGGGTGATGAGGGATGTCCATTACCTCTACGGTGCCTCTATGTAAGATTATTAGTGCTGTAAGTTATGTGCAAATAGCCACTTATAATGATGTGTTAATAATTAACTGATTTTATTTCCAGACCCTCGAGAATATTCCTGTCAAAGAATAACAAAAACAATACAAGAGAAGTATAATTGTTACAATGTGTTTACTCCATCAGGGGTCCATCTAGCATTCATTTATAATGTGCAATTACCATACATATCATATTCTCCCATCAAAATTACAAAGTGAAAATAATCATTTCCAAGAATGAGCTTGGTTAGCAGCTAAAAACTTGAAGTAAAGAAATTTATATCTTACAATAATATGATTTTTAAAAATAATCATAGCACTCTCCTGTTAGTACATAGGAAAGATTGGTTATGCCAACACTTGAATTATAATAAAAACTTTTAAACCACATCTCTAATTTCATGATAAATAAAAACCATCAGAGTACCATGTTTTTGACATAGTTCTGCCATAAACTGAGAACCATTTTCATCCTGACTTTGCTTACTTAAATGTAAACCATTGAGTAATAATGAGTGGCTTCAGGCTCAGATGTTCTTTGACCACTTAAACTAACTCCTGATATGTTATATATGCAGCAGATAGTAGGCAAAACTGCTCTCTTTTTGACATTCGCTGCAAGCTCATTTTCTCAAAATGAACTCTTTCTACAAATTCACCCCAGCTTAATCCCATTCAATACTTGCTGATTTATCCAACTAATGCCGACATGATCAAAAAATCCAGTGACAGGTTGGGTCACTCTCTAAATAACAAAGATATCTCATATTCAATCGTTTTAACAATGCTGTCATTTATCCTTGTTACCAGTGTAATATCCAAAGAAACACTCTAATGGCTGTGGTAATATTTAACAGATTTTATTTCCAGAGCTTTGAGAATATCCTGGTCAACAAATAATAACCAATACAAGAGAAGGGTATTACTACAATGTGCTTAATCCCATCAGGAGCCATCTAGTGTTCAGTTAACAATATGCAAGTATCATACATATCACTGCAGAGCAGCACTGCAATGAAGGGCCAGTATTGTTCAAGGTAGAAGAGACGACAAAGTCTTGCTTTTCAACAAACACAGTATCCAGACTTGCTGCTTCCAGAGGGAAGAACAGAACTGTTAGCTTGGTCTGCTTGAGTAACATTCTATCGTAATCAGCTACTTAGTGAATCTCATAAGAAAAGTAGCAGCAGCTGGAGAGATTGAAGAATGCTTAAAAACATTAAATAAGAAAATGTATACATTCTGACAAATCCACCAAAGCCACAGACACTTCCATCACCAACTTCCAGGCCAGAGTTGAAGCCCAGTATTGCCATTGCTTCTTCTTCATGAACTGTTTAATGGTGGATTTTGGCACTTCCTCCAGTCGCTTGGCTTTCTCTGGCATTCTGTGCTACTTTCTCCTGCAGGAGGAATGCACAGTGATAAGTGGCTGCTGCAATCTTCAGATCTTGCATTCATAATCATTCAGAGTTGATATAATGCAGTGGTTTGCAAACTTTTTTGTTTGAAGGACTCCTTTTCAAATAGATTAGTAATCATACACACCATCCCATCCAAATTATAATACTATGTGATTCTCATATTATGAAAGAGCATGTAAAGAGTGTTCCAATAATGTTTTTAAGAAAACAAGTATTTACGTACTGATATCAGTGAGATGAGTGTGCCTGTTCCTCACTGCAGAATCTGTCTTTTCTTGGTGTAATGTTTGACAATGATACTCATAAATTAAAGGCTGATAAATCCCCTGGGCCTGATGGTCTGCATCCCAGAGTACTTAAGGAAGCGGCCCTGGAAATAGTGGATGCATTGGTGGTCATCTTCCAAGATTCTATAGACTCTGGAACAGTTCCTACAGACTGGAGGGTAGCTAATGTAACCCCACGATTTAAAAAGGGAGGTAGAGAGAAAGCAGGGAATTATAGACCAGTCAGCCCGACGTCGGTAGTGGGGAAAATTCTAGAGTCCATTTTACAGCAGAGCACTTGGAGAACAGTGGTAGAATCGGACAGAGTCAGCATGGATTTACGAAAGGGAAATCATGCTTGACAAATCTACAAGAATTCTTCGAGGATGTAATTAGTAGAGTTGATGAGGGGGAACCAGTGGATGTGGTTTATTTGGATTTTCAGAAGGCTTTCGACAAAGTCCCACATAAGAGATTAGCATGTAAAATTAAAGCGCATGGGATTGGGGATAGTGTATTGCGATGGATAGGAAATTGGTTGGCGGACAGGAAACAAAGAGGGATAAATGGGTCTTTTTCCGAATGGCAGGCAGTGACTAGTGGGGTACCGCAGGGATCGGTGCTAGGACCCCAGCTATTTACAATATACAATAATGATTTAGATGAGGGAACTAAATGTAATATCTCCAAATTTGCAGATGACACAAAATTGGGTGGGAGGGTGAGTTGTGAGGAGGATGCAAAGAGGCTTCAGGGTGATTTGGGCAAGTTGAGTGAGTGGGCTAATGCATGGCAGATGCAGTATAATGTGGATAAATGTGAGATTATCAACTTTGGTAGCAAAATCAGGAAGGCACATTATTATCTAAATGGCTATAAACTGAGAGAGGGGAATATGCAGTGAGACTTGGGTGTTCTCGTATACCAAAGAACAAAGAACAGTATAGCACAGGAACAGGCCATTCGGCCCTCCAAGCCTGCGCCGATCTTGATGCCTGTGTAAACTAAAACCTTCTGCACTTCCGGAACCGTATCCCTCTATTCCCATCCTATTCATGTATTTGTCAAGATGCCTCTTAAATGTCTCTATGGTACCTATTTCCACCACCTTCCCTGGCAGCAAGTTCCAGGCACTCACCACCCTCTGTGTAAAGAACTTGCCTCGCACATCCCCTCCAAACTTTGCCCCTCGCACCTTAAACCTATGTCCCCTAGTAACTGACTCTTCCACCCTGGGAAAAAGCTTCTGACTATCCACTCTGTCCATGCCACTCATAACTTTGTAAACCTCTATCATGTCGCCCCTCCACCTCTGTCGTTCCAGTGAAAACAATCCGAGTTTATCCAACCTCTCCTCATAGCTAATGCCCTCCAGACCAGGCAACATCCTGGTAAACCTCTTCTGTACCCTCTCCAAAGCCTCCACGTCCTTCTGGTAGTGTGGCGACCAGAATTGCATGCAATATTCTAAGTGTGGCCGAAGTAAAGTTCTGTACAGCTGCAGCATGACTTGCCAATTTTTATACTCTATGCCCCGACCGATGAAGGCAAGCATTCCGTATGCCTTCTTAACTACCTTATCCACCTGCGTTGCCACTTTCAGTGACCTGTGGACCTGTACGCCCAGATCTCTCTGCCTGTCAATACTCCAAAAGGTTCTGCCATTTACTGTATACTTCCCACCTGCATTAGATCTTCCAAAATGCATTACCTCACATTTGTCCGAATTAAACTCCATCTGCCATTTCTCCGCCCAAGTCTCCAAACGATCTATATCCTGCTGTACCCTCTGACAATCCTCATCACTGTCTGCAACTCCGCCAACCTTTTGTGTCGTCCGCAAACTTACTAATCAGACCAGCTACATTTTCCTCCAAATCATTTATATATACTACAAAGAGCAAAGGTCCCAGCACTGATCCCTGCAGGTAGGTGGTGGCGTAGTGGTATTATCACTGGACTAGTAACCCAGAGACCCAGAATATTTCTCTGGGGGCATGGGTTCGAATCCCACCACAGCAGAAGGTGGAATTTGAATTTAATTAATAAATCTGGAATTAAAAGCTAGTCTAATGATGGCCATGAAACCCTTGTTGATTGTTGTACAAACCCATCTGGTTCACTAATGTCCTTTAGGGAAGGAAATCTGCTGTCCTTACCTGCTCTGGCTGACATGTGACTCCAGACCCACAGCAACGTGGTTGACTCTTACATGCCCTCTGAAATGGCCTCGCAAGCCACTCAATTGTACCTAACCGCTACAAAGTCAATAAAAAGGAGTGAAACTGGATGGACCACCCGGCATCGACCTAGGCACCGAAAACGACAACAGCAAACCCAGCCCTGTCGACCCTGCAAAGTCCTCCTTACCAACATCTGGGGGCTTGTGATAAAGTTGGGAGAGCTGACCCACAGACTAGTCAAGCAACAGCCTGACATAATCATACTCACGGAATCATACCTGACAGACAATGTCCCAGACGCTGCCATCACCATCCCTGGGTATGTCCTGTCCCACCGGCAGTAGGGAGGGAGTTGCCCTGGGAGTCCTCAACATCAACTCCGGACCCCATGAAGTCTCATGGCATCAGATCAAACATGGGCAAGGTAACCTCCTACTGATTACCACCTACCGCCCTCCCTCAGCTGATGAGTCAGTACTCCTCCATGTTGAACACCACTTGGAGGAAGCACTGAGGGTGGCAAGGGCACAAAATGTACTCTGGGTGGGGGACTTCAATGTCCATCACCAAGAGTGGCCCGGTAGCACCACTACTGACCGAGCTGGCCGAGTCCTAAAGGACATAGCTGCTAGACTGGGTCTGGGCAGGTGGTGGGGGAACCAACACGAGGGAAAAACCTTCTTGACCTCGTCCTCACCAATCTGCCTGCCGCAGATGCTTCTGTCCATGACTGTATTGGTAGGAGTGACTACCGCACAGTCCTTGTGGAGCCGAAGTCCTGCTTTCACATTGAGGATACCATCCATCGTGTTGTGTGGCACTATCACCGTGCTAAATGGGATCGATTTAGAACAGATCGAGCAATGCAAAACTGGGCATCCATGAGGCGCTGTGGGCCATCAGCAGCAGCAGAATTGTACTCAACTACAATCTGTAACCTCAACACAGGACTATCTGCGTGCCAAACTGCGTAGGCAGCATGCCATAGACAGAGCTAAGCGATCCCATAACCAATGGATCAGATCTAAGCTCTGCAGTCGTGCCACATCCAGTCGTGAATGGTGGTGGACAATTAAACAACTACCTGGAGGAGGTGACTCCACAAATATCCCCATCCTGAAAGGTTGGGGTGCCCAGCACATCAGGGCAAAAGATAAGGCTGAAGCATTTGCAATGATCTTCAGCCAGAAGTGCCGAGTTGATGATCCATCTCGGCCTCCTCCTGATGTCCCCAGCATCATAGATGCCAGACTTCAGCCAATTTGATTCACTTCGCGTGATATCAAGAAACGACTGAAGGGACTGGATACTGCAAAAGCTATGGGCCCTGACAATATTCCGGCAATAGTACTGAAGACCTGTGCTCCAGAACTTGCCGCGCCCCTTTACCAAGCTATTCCAGTACAGCTACAACACTGGCATCTACCCTGCAATGTGGAAAATTGCCCAGGTATGTCCTGTACACAAAAAGCAGGACAAGTCCAACCCGGCCAAATACTGCCCCATCAGCCTACTCTCAATCATCAGTAAAGTGATGGAAGGTGTCATCAACAGTGCCATCAAGCAGCATTTGCTTCGCAATAACCTGCTCAGTGACACTCAGTTTGGGTTCCGCCAGGGCCACTCAGCTCCTGACCTCATTACAGCCTTGGTGCAAACATGGACAAAAGAGCTGAACTCAAGAGGTGAGGTGAGAGTGACTGCCCTTGACATCAAGGCAGCATTTGACCGAGTATGGCATCAAGGAGCCCCAGCAAAACTGAGGTCAATGGGAATCAGGGGGAAAACCCTCCACTGGCAGGAGTCATACCTAGGGCAATGGAAGATGGCTGTGGTTCTTGGAGGTCAATCATCCTAGCTCCAGGACATCACTGCAGGAATTCCTGAGGGTAGTGTCCTAGGCCCAACCATCTTCAGCTGCTTCATCAATGACCTCATCAATGAAGCAGGTACGATAGCGACGTTTAAGAGGCATTTTGACAAATACATGAATAGGATGGGGATAGAGGGATACGGTCCCCGGAAGTGCAGAAGGTTTTAGTTTAGGCAGGCATCTAGATCGGCGCAGGCTGGGAGGGCCGAATGGCCTGTTGCTGTGCTGTACTGCTCTTTGTTCTTTGACCTTCCTTCAATCATAAGGTCAGAAGTGGGGATGTTCGCTGATGATTGCCCAATGTTCAGCACCATTCGTGACTCCTCAGATACTGAAGCAGTCCGTGTAGAAATGCAGCAAGACCTAGACAATATCCAGGCTTGGGCTGAGAAGTGGCAAGTAACATTCGTGCCACACAAGTGCTAGGCAATGACCATCTCCAACAAGAAAGAATCTAACCATCTCCCCTTGAAATTCAACGGCATTACCATCGCTGAATCCCCCACTATCAACATCCTCGGGGCGACCATTGACCAGAAACTGAACTGGAGTAGCCATATAAATACTATGGCTACAAGAGCAGGTCAGAGGCTAGGAATCCTTAGGCGAGTAACTCATCTCCTGACTCCCAAAAGCCTGTCCACAATCTACAAGGCACAAGTCAGGAGTGTGATGGAATACTCTCTACTTGCCTGGATGGGTGCAGCTCCAACAACACTCAAGAAACTCAACATCATCCAGGACAAAGCAGCCTGCTTGATTGGCACCCCATCTACAAACATTCACTCCCTCCACCACCGATGCACAGTGGCAGCAGTGTGTACCATCTACAATATGCACTGCAGCAATGCACCAAGGCTCCTTAGACAGCACCTTCCAAACCCGCGACCTCTACCAACTAGAAGGACAAGGGCAGCAAATACATGGGAACACCACCACCTGCAAGTTCCCCTCCAAGTCACACACCATCCTGACTTGGAACTATATCGCCGTTCCTTCACTGTCTCTGGGTCAAAATCCTGGAACTCCCTTCCTAACAGCACTGTGGGTATACCTACCCCAAATGGACTGCAGTGGTTCAAGAAGGCAGCTCACCACCACCTTCTCAAGGGCAATTAGGGATGGGCAATAAATGCTGGCCTGGCCAGTGATGCCCACATCCCATGAATGAATAAACAAAAATAACACCACTAGTCACTGCCCTCCATTCAGAAAAGCACCCTTCCACTGCTACCCTCTGTCTTCTCTGACCGCCAGTTCTGTATCCATCTTGCCAGCTCACCTCTGATCCCGTGTGACTTCACCTTTTGTAACAGTCTGCCATGAGGGAGTTGTCAAAGGCTTTACTGAAGTCCATATAGACAACATCCACTGCCCTTCCTTCATCAATCATGTTCGTCACTTCCCCAAAAAACTCAATCAAGTTAGTGAGACATGACCTCCCCTTCACAATAACATGCTGCCTCTCACTAATAAGTTCATTTGTTTCCAAATGGGAGTAAATCCTGTCCCGAAGGATCCTCTCTAATAATTTCCCTACCACTGTCGCTGAAGGTAAGCATGCAGGTGCAATAGACCCTAAAAAAAGGCAAATGGTATGTTGGCCTTCATAGCGAGAGGATTCGAGTACAGGAACAGGGATGTCTTGCTGCAATTATACAGGGCCTTGGTGAGGCCACACCTGGAATATTGTGTGCAGTTTTGGTCTCCTTATCTGAGGAAGGATGTTCTTGCTAGAGAGGGAGAGCAGCGAAGGTTTACCATTCTGATTCCTGGGATGGTGGGACTGACTCATTGCAGCAGCTTTTTCGGGAGCAGAGAGTGCGAGCGAGTGAGCAGCTGGGAAGCGGAGACCAGGGGGCTGCTGGGTAAGTAACACCCTATATATTTGGGCCGTTTCTGAACCCGAGACACTACACCTGTAGTGTCTCCCACCCGCCCTCCTCCTCTAACCAAAAAAAAAAGGACTCGGTGGTGTCTAGATAAGGTAAGGCTTTTTCTATTTCTCTTTTTTGTTTTATCGTGTGATTGGTTAAAATCTTTTCGTTCCTTTTTCATTTAACTAAGTTTAAGCTTAAGATTAAAAATGGCAGGAGATCTCAGACCCGTGACATGCTCCTCTTGCTCAATGTGGGAGCTCAGGGACATGGCTGATGTCCCTGACTCCTTCACGTGCAGGAAGTGTGTCCAGCTGCAGCTCTTGTTAGACCGCATGACGGCTCTGGAGCTGCGGATGGACTCACTTTGGAGCATCCGCGATACTGAGGAGGTCGTGGATAGCACATTTAGCGAATTGGTCACACCGCAGATTAGGATTGCTGAGAGAGAAAGTGAATGGGTGACCAAAAGGCAGAGAAAGAGCAGGAAGGCAGCGCAGGTGTCCCCTGCGGTCATCTCCCTCCACAACAGGTATACCGTTTTGGATACTGTTGGGGGAGATGGCTCACCAGGGGAAGGCAGCAGTAGCCAGGTTCATGGCACCGTGGCTGGCTCTGCTGTTCGGAAGGGCGGGAAAAAGAGTGGAAGGGCTATAGTCATAGGAGATTCGATTGTAAGGGGAGTAGATAGGCGGTTCTGTGGTCGAAAACGAGACTCCCGAATGGTATGTTGCCTCCCAGGTGCACGGGTCAGGGATGTCTCAGATCGGCTGCAGAACATTCTGAAGGGGGAGGGTGAACAGCCAGTTGTCGTTGTGCACATAGGCACCAATGATATAGGTAAAAAACGGAATGAGGTCCTACAAGCAGAATTTAGGGAGTTAGGAGCCAAGTTAAAAAGTAGGACCTCAGAGGTAGTAATCTCAGGATTGCTACCAGTGCCACGTGATAGTCAGAGTAGAAATGAAAGAATAGTCAGGATGAATGCGTGGCTTGAGAGATGGTGCAGGAGGGAGGGGTTCAGATTTTTGGGACATCGGGACCGGTTCTGGGGGAGGTGGGACTATTACAAATTGGAATGTCTACACCTGGGCCGGACTGGAACCAATGTCCTTGGAGGTGCTTTTGCTAACGCTGTTGGGGAGGGTTTAAGCTAATGTGGCAGGGGGATGGGAACAAAATGAGGTCAGTGGAGAGTAAGGAGGTAGTAACTAAAGCCTGTAAGGAACTAGATAATGAAGTCAGCGTGACTAAGGGAAAGAGTAGGCAGGGAGCAGATGATGAAAGCAAAGGGACTGGTGGTCTGAGGTGTATTTGTTTTAATGCAAGAAGTGTAATAGGTAAGGCAGATGAACTTAGGGCTTGGATTAGTACCTGGGAGTATGATGTTATTGCTATTACTGAGACTTGGTTAAGGGAAGGGCATGATTGGCAACTAAATATCCCAGGATACCGATGCTTCAGGCGGGATAGAGAGGGAGGTAAAAGGGGTGGAGGAGTTGCATTACTGGTCAAAGAGGATATCACAGCTGTGCTGAAGGAAGGCATTATGGAGGACTCGAGCTGTGAGGCAATATGGGCAGAACTCAGAAATAGGAAGGGTGCGGTAACAATGTTGGGGCTGTACTACAGGCCTCCCAACAGCGAGCGTGAGATAGAGGTACAAATATGTAAACAGATTATGGAAAGCTGTAGGAGCAACAGGGTGGTGGTGATAGGATATTTTAATTTTCCCAACATTGACTGGGATTTACTTAGTGTTAGAGGTCTAGATGGAGCAGAATTTGTAAGGAGCATCCAGGAGGGTTTTCTAGAGCAGTATGTAAATAGTCCAACTCGGGAAGGGGCCATACTGGACCTGGTGTTGGGGAATGAGCCCGGCCAGGTGGTTGACGTTTCAGTAGGGGACTACTTTGGGAATAGTGATCACAATTCCGTAAGTTTTAGAATACTCATGGACAAAGACGAGAGTGGTCCTAAAGGAAGAGTGCTAAATTGGGGGAAGGCCAACTATACCAAAATTCGGCAGGAGCTGGGGAATGTAGATTGGGAGCAGCTGTTTGAAGGTAAATCCACCTTTGATATGTGGGAGGCTTTTAAAGAGACGTTGATTAGCGTGCAGGAGAGACATGTTCCTGTGAAAATGAGGGGTAGAAATGGCAAGATTAGGGAACCATGGATGACAGGTGAAATTGTGAGACTAGCTAAGAGGAAAAAGGAAGCATACATCAGGTCTAGGCGGCTGAAGAAAGACGAAGCTTTGAAAGAATATCGGGATTGTAGGCGCAATCTGAAACGAGGAATTAAGAGGGCTAAAAGGGGTCATGAAGTATCTTTAGCAAACAGGGTTAAGGAAAATCCCAAAGCCTTTTATTCATATATAAGGAGCAAGAGGGTAACTAGAGAAAGGATTGGCCCACTCAAGGACAAAGGAGGAAATTTATGTGTGGAGTCAGAGAAAATGGGTGAGATTCTAAATGAGTACTTTGCATCGGTATTCACCGAGGAGAGGGACATGGCGGATGTTGAGGTTAGGGACAGATGTTTGATTACTCGAGGTCAAGTCGGCATAAGGAGGGAGGAAGCGTTGGGTATTCTAAAAGGCATTAAGGTGGACAAGTCCCCAGGTCCGGATGGGATCTATCCCAGGTTACTGTGGGAAGCGAGAGAGGAAATAGTTGGGGCCTTAACAGATATCTTTGCAACATCCTTAAACACGGGTGAGGTCCCGGAGGACTGGAGAATTGCTAATGTTGTCCCCTTGTTTAAGAAGGGTAGCAGGGATAATCCAGGTAATTATAGACCGGTAAGCCTGACGTCAGTGGTAGGGAAGCTGCTGGAGAAGATACTGAGGGATAGGATCTATTCCCATCTGGAAGAAAATGGGCTTATCAGTGATAGGCAACATGGTTTTGTGCAGGGAAGGTCATGTCTTACCAACTTAATAGAATTCTTTGTGGAAGTGACAAAGTTGATTGATGAGGGAAGGGCTGTAGATGTCGTATACATGGACTTCAGTAAGGCGTTTGATAAGGTTCCCCATGGTAGGCTGATGGAGAAAGTGAAGGCGCATGGGGTCCAAGGTGTACTAGCTAGATGGATAAAGAACTGGCTGGGCAACAGGAGACAGAGGGTAGCAGTGGAAGGGAGTTTCTCAAAATGGAGACGTGTGACCAGTGGTGTTCCACAGGGATCCGTGCTGGGACCACTGTTGTTTGTGATATACATAAATGATTTGGAGGAAAGTATAGGTGGTCTGATTAGCAAGTTTGCAGACGACACTAAGATTGGTGGAGTAGCAGATAGTGAAGGGACTGTCAGAGAATACAGCAGAATATAGATAGACTGGAGAGTTGGGCAGAGAAATGGCAGATGGAGTTCAATCAGGGCAAATGCGAGGTGATTCATTTTGGAAGATCCAATTCAAGAGTGAACTATACAGTAAATGGAAAAGTCCTGGGGAAAATTGATGTACAGAGAGATTTGGGTGTTCAGGTCCATTGTTCCCTGAAGGTGGCAACGCAGGTCAATAGAGTGGTCAAGAAGGCATACGGCATGCTTTCCTTCATCGGACGGGGCATTGAGTACAAGAGTTGGCAGGTCATGTTACAGTTGTATAGGACTTTGGTTCGGCCACATTTGGAATACTGCGTGCAGTTCTGGTCGCCACATTACCAAAAGGATGTGGATGCTTTGGAGAGGGTGCAGAGGAGGTTCACCAGGATGTTGCCTGGTATGGAGGGCGCTAGCTATGAAGAGAGGTTGAGTAGATTAGGATTATTTTCATTAGAAAGACAGAGGTTGAGGGGGGACCTGATTGAGGTGTACAAAATCATGAGAGGTATAGACAGGGTGGATAGCAAGAAGCGTTTTCCCAGAGTGGGGGATTCAATTACAAGGGGACACGAGTTCAAAGTGAAAGGGGAAAAGTTTAGGGGGGATATGCGTGGAAGGTTCTTTACACAGAGGATGGTGGGTGCATGGAACGCATTGCCAGCGGAGGTGGTAGACGCGGGCACGATAGCGTGTTTTAAGATGTATCTAGACAGATACATGAATGGGCAGGAAGTAAAGAGATACAGACCGTTCGAAAATAGGCGACAGGTTTAGATAGAGGATTTGGAGCGGCGTAGGCTTGGAGGGCCGAAGGGCCTGTTCCTGTGCTGTAATTTTCTTTGTTCTTTGTTCTTTGTTCTTTGTTCTTTGAGACATTGAGTCGGTTAGGATTATATTAGCTTGAGTTCAGAAGAGTGAGGGGGGATCTCGTAGAAACCTATGAAATTCTAACAGGACTTGACAGGGTAGATGCAGGAAGGATGTTCCCGATAGTGGGGGAGTCCAGAACCAGGGGTCATAGTCTAAGAATACGGGGTAAACCTTTCAGGACTGAGATGAGGAGAAATTTCTTCACCCAGAGAATGGTGAGCCTATGGAATTCGCTACCACAGAAAGTAGTTGAGGCCAAAACATTGAATGTTTTCAATAAGGAGTTAGCTATAGCTCTTGGGTCTAAAGGGATCAAAGGGTATGGGGCGAAAGCCGGAACAGGTTGCTGAGTTGGATGATCAGCCATGATCATAATGAATGGCGGAGCAGGCTCGAAGAGCCAAATGGCCTACTCCTGCTCCTATTTTCTATTTTTCTATTATCCATTTCCAGATGGGACCTGTACTTTCCTTTTATTGCTGCTATAGCAGAAAATAATGTTTCACAAATGTACATTGTTGGGAAAGGTAGCAACACTTTCATTGCTTCTTTTACCAGTTCAGGGTACTCTGCAGCAACAGATGGCCAAAACTGGAAAGGTGTTCCTGAAGCTTAATTCTTAGCGAGCAGTCACAGGACAATTTCACCAGCTGCTCTTCTGTCTGGATAGCTGTAGACTCCAGAATGATATCAATGGTTTGGTTGAGTGGGCAGAAAAGTGGCAAAAGGAATTCAATCCAGAGAAGGATGAGGTAATGCATTTTGGGAGGGCAAACAAAGCAAGGGAATACACAATAAATGGGAGGATATTGAGAGGGGTAGAAGAAGTGAGAGACCTTGGAGTGCATGTCCACAGGTCCCTGAAGGTGGCAGGACAGATAAATAGAGTGGTGAAGCAGGCATATGGAATGTTTTCCTTTATTGGCCGTGGTATATAATACAAAAGCAGGGATGTAATACTGAAACTGTATAAAACACTGGTTAGACCACAGCTGGAGTATTGCGTACAGTTCTGGTCACCACTGTACAGGAAGGACATAATTGCTCTGGAGAGAGTACAGAGGAGATTTACAAGAATGTGGCCAGGGCTTGAAAATAGCAGCTATGAGGAAAGATTGGATCGTTTAGGGTTGTTTTCCTTGGAACAAATGAGGCTGAGGGGTGACTTAATTGAGGTGTACAAAATTATGAGGGGCCTAGATAGAGTAGATGGGAAAGACCTGTTTCCCCTAGCGGAGAGGTGAGTTACCAGGGGGCACAGATTTAAGGTGATCGGTAGAAGGATTAGAGGGGACATGAGGAAAAACTTTTTCACCCAGAGGGTGGTGGGTGTCTGGAATTCACTGCCAGGAATGGTGGTGGAGGCAGAAACCCTCAACTCATTTAAAAGGTACCTGGACATGCACCTGAAGTATTGCAACCTGCAAGGCTACGGACCAGGTGCTGCAAGGTGGGATTAGATTGGGCAGCTAAATTTTTTTGCGGGCGCAGACACGATGGGCTGAATGGCCTCCTTCTGTGCCATAATTTTTCTATGGTTCTATGGTGACATAGCAAATGTTGAAAATGGATCCGAAACCCAAACATGCTTATCTGTATTTCTATTTTCAAATTAAACACAAAAGTAATCATCCAACATTGCAAGATGAGCTATGGTCCTTTCTTTCACACATTCAACTGTTGTTGTGTTTGCATCCAGAAACTCAGACAATAGCGAGAACATACCTGAAACTCCATTGCTCTGTCTAGTTTCCTAAATCACAATTTTCTTCCTTGTCACTTAATGTTCAATGAAGAGTGCAGGAGAGCATACCAGGAGCAGCACCAGGCATACCTCAAAATGAGGTGTTAACCTGTTGAAGCTGCAATATAGGACTACTTGCATGCCAAACAGCAGAAACAGCAAGCAATAGACAGAGCTAAGCGATCCCACAACCAACGGATCAGATCTAAGTTCTGCAGTCCTGCCACATCCAGTTGTGAATGGTGGTGGACAATTAAACAACTAACAGGAGGAGGAAGCTCCACAATTATCCCGATTCTCAATGATGGGGGAGCCCAGCACATCAGAGCAAGGGATAAGGCTGAAGCATTTACATCCATCCATGCCCCTAGACAAGCTGTTCCAGTACAGCTACAACATTGGCATCTACCCAACAATGTGGAGAATTGCGCAGGTATATCCTCTACACAAAAGGCAGGACAAATCCAACTCTGCCATCAGTCTACTCTCAATCATCATCAAAGTGATGGAAGGTGTCGTCGACAGAACTATCAAGCGGCACTTATTCAGCAATAACCTGCTCACTGATGCTCAGTTTGGGTTCCGCCAGGGCCACTCAGCTCCAGACCTCATTACAGCCATGGTTCAAACATGGACAAAAGAGCTGAACTCAAGAAGTGAGGTGAGAGTGACTGCCCTTGACATCAAGGCAGCATTTGACCAAGTATGGCATCAAGGAGCCCTAGCAAAACTGTAGTCAATGGGAATCAGCGGCAAACCTTGGAGTCGTACCTAGCACAAAGGAAGATGGTTGTGGTTGTTGGAGGTCAATCACCTCAGGCCCAACCATCTTCAGCTGCTTCATCAATGGCCTTCCCTTCATCATAAGTTCAGAAGTGGGGATGTTCGTTGATGATTGTATGATTTTCAACACAATTTGCAACTCCTCAAATACTGAAGCAGTCCATTTCCATATGTAGCAAGACCAGGACAACATTCAGGCTTGGGCTGATAAGTGGCAAGTAACATTCACGCCACACAAGTGCCAGGCAATGACCATCTCCAACAAGAGAGAATCCAACCATCTCCCCTTGACATTCAATGGCATTACTATCGCTGAATCCCCCACTGTCAACATGCTGGGGGTTACCATTGATCAGAAACTGAACTGGACCAGCCACATAAATACTGTGGTTACAAGAGCAGGTCAGAGACTGGGAATTCTGCAGCGAGTAACTCACCTCTTGACTCGCCAAAGCCTGTCCCCCATCTATAAGTCAGAGTGTGATGGAATACACTCCAATTGCCTGGATGGGTACAACAACACTCAAGAAACTTGGCATCATCCAGGACAAAGCAGCCCACTTGATTGGCACCCCATTCATCACCTTCAACATTGACTCCCTACATCCTTGACACACAGTGGCAGCCATTTGTAACATCTACAAGATGCACTGCAGCAACTCACCAAGGATCCTTCGGCAGCACCTTCCAAATCTGCGACCTCTACCACCTAGAAGGGCAAGGGCAGCAGATGCATGGGAAAGCCACCACCTGCAAGTTCCCCTCCAAGTCACACACCATCGTGACTTGGACCTATATCACCGTTCCTTCACTGTCATTGGGTCAAAATCCTGGAACTCCCTTCCTAACAGCACTGTTGGTGTACCTACCCCACATGGACTGCAGCAGTTCAAGGAAGCAGCTCACCACCATTTTCTCAAGGGCAATTAGGGATGGGCAATAAATGCTGGTCTAGCCAGTGACGCCCACATCCCATGAATGAATAAAAGAAAACTGACTTCGAGTATGATTGTGTTTTTTTATATTGATAGATACAGTGTATTAATAGATTAAAACTGTCAGCAAGGTATGCAAATTTTGATAATATTTATAATTGGTCAGAGAGGTTTTCAGTTAATGTAGGTTTGTGGACAGAAAGAAAACCCAGTAGCTCTTTACAAAGCTTAGCAAAACAGCTTAGCAAGGAGATGTGAATTCACAGGTCTGGACTTCACAAAAGTCACAGCTGTGATAGTTGCATATATCACAGCATGCAATTCAGGTTCCATTCTTTTTGAATTGAGGGCTTGGTGATGCAACATACAGTGCATCATGATTACCTGTGGGTTTACGGCTCTTATTCTTGCAACATCAGCACTCATATTGCTTATCACAATGGCAGCACTGTCTGTGCAAACAGCAACACAGTTCTCCCATTCTCCCACTTAAGTGATTCTGATCCCATGAAATTATCCAGTAACTTGAATATTTCCTCGACCATTCCTCATTCTGCCTACACCTGGCAAAAACTAAAATCTTCTAACATTTCCCCCAGCCAAACATATCACGTCTAAACTAATAGTCGTGCTGCACTACCAACATTGCAAACTACTCACATTCACAGAGCCTTTCTCTTTCTGTCAATTGACATTTCATATCTTTTGAAAGTTCATTGATTCTTCTTCTCACCTGGTCATTAGAAAGTGGTATGGCTTTAACTTTTGTGCCCCATCACTTTGACAATTTCTACAGCAGCTGGAAGAATTAGCTAATCTCCAATAGAATGGGCTTTCTCACTTTTAGCAATCCGAAACATTGTTAAGAAAGATGCTTTCAGGGCCTTTTCTGTAACCAATGTTACATTAATTATTTGAGATTTCTGACGATTGTACTGTTCTTTTGTTTCCTTCAAAGAAGTCTTTTGATTTATCTTTACATTCCACATGCTTTGTAGTGAGGTCGCTTTAGTTTTGCGGGTTTTATTACCTCATCGGATAAAACTTGTAAGTACACAACACATTGTGTCCATCTATCAAAAAGCTCCAT
This sequence comes from Heterodontus francisci, assembly GCF_036365525.1. Classification (NCBI taxonomy): domain Eukaryota; kingdom Metazoa; phylum Chordata; class Chondrichthyes; order Heterodontiformes; family Heterodontidae; genus Heterodontus; species Heterodontus francisci. Next base: position 159,276,474 of record NC_090372.1, on the reverse strand, counting down.
AAATCCAAATTATATATAACTCTCACTATATTTTCTGTTTTTCATCTGTTTCTCGCGACTAGACTCAATGCTCTCCATGCAGTATGAGGTAGTTTCAAACACTTTCCTATTTTAAACTAATTTACTCACATGCTATATTAACTCACAAAGCTACCCTGTATGGCCAAGGGCCTCCTGCAGAAGACTAACTGCTCTTCCCTTTACAGATGGCCAGCTGCAGCTGGCTTGATTTCACAGTGAAGTCTTCAGACGCAAGACATCAATTTAAACTGACAGCATGCTGTATAGCTTCAGATTAGTCCAAAGATCCTGACCAGCTAAAGTTTAGTTGCTCTAGAATGAAGCAGATATTTTCCTATCAGATGTCGTAGTCAAATATTTTTGTTTCTTTTGCCACCACTCAAGCCCACAGGAAAGGATGTAGGGCCAGGTTCAAACTGGCTGCATATGGCCAGCAAGTACTCCTCGGATTGAATCATTGACAAGATGCCATGCAGCAATTAAATGAGGATCACATCAGTCATTAGCTGCATGTTTGCACGCATTTGAAATACTCCCACATGAGTGCAGTGATGGTTGCAAGTGAGAAGGTGCTCATTGGAGCAATGGATAGTCACAGCAAAGCAGTTTAACCCATGGGCTCGTAAACATGCTGCTAATGATTATGCTTATTTGGGGAGCATCTCTGTGGAGCCGTGCAGTCTGTGGATCCCAGTTTGAGAACCACTGATGTAATGGATGGTTGCAACTTAAGATATAAGACAGCAAGTATGTATGGTATGAGACTTTGGTATGCCAGCATTCATTACAAGATGTGAGGCACTTCAGTGCTGCCAAATGACATTGCTTCTCAGACAAGGAACATGGTGCCATGTAATAACCCAAATGATTTTGCTTTGACTATTGTTCTAGGGAAAGCCCAGGTGCTTTCCTGTGATTCAGTTATCTACTCTGTTGTTTATCTGAAAACACTCTTACCTTTGCTAACTCAGTGAGGTCATTGAACTTTTTCCAATGCTACAAGAGGGTCCTTGGAGTTGTGGAGGTCGCACTCACAGCCACCTCCTTTCATAGTGCCCATGTTACAGGGTGTGATGGCTTCTTCTGGAATATTCCAATTACTCCAACCCTCCTTTTTCTCATTTGTAGCAGCAGCCTCAGAAAAGTTAGATGGTCACCTTTTCCCTTCTGTTGCACCAGCCATTTCAGTCTCCTTTCCAAGAGTCTGCTCACCCCATTAACTCTTCAAAGCCTGAAGTAGTACATTTACTGTGCCTATTTCTTGAATTTCCCCCTCCCAACCCCCTATTGATGGGACATTCATCCTTATCCCACAAGCATTATCTACATTAGCTGACCCTGTGATTTTTAACCGGGTCCCCTCCTCCGATTCCAGTAGGCATAAATTCCACTCCATTGCATTTACGCTGCTACATCAGGATTCCAGGGATTTCCAGGACAGTTATCATTTTCCAAGAACATACAAGTAGGGAACCTCACCCACCAACAAGAAGTACTGGAAAATTGCAGGCAACTGTTTGTGATTTTCTGACATGTGCTGGATGTGAGGCAAAGTTCAAAGCCATCAAAATATACTTTGAAAATTACCTTTTTACATCTGCTGCAGCAACAAGTTTTGCATAGAATTTACAACACAGAAACAGGCCATTGGGCCCAAAAGGCCTGTGCTCGTGTTTATGCTCCATACGAGCTACCTCCCACCGACCTTCATCTAACCCTATCCCCATGTCTATCTATTCCTTACTCCCTCATGTCCTTATCAACTTCCTCTTAAATGCATCTGTTACTCAACTACTCCATCTGGTAGCAGATCCAACATTCTAAGCACTCCTGAATGTGATACAATGCGCTTTTTCACCAGGGCCATCTCTTTACAAACGTGACAAAATACTTCACAAAAATATTAGATTACATGTTAATGACCTGACAAATCTTGGCATTGAACTGTCACTATAATTATTGTAATTGTGTCTCATTTAAGGAAAACACTAAAAATCAAAGCACGACAAAGAAAAAATATAGGTCATGAAAAGTGGACATTTTTATGTGGTTCTATCAAACAGATGTTCACACTATCCTTATATGTTTGTCTTTGCAATATTAACTGTGCCATTATGTTTATCACTTGCCTTTAAAGGGGGAGCAGAGATGATGACTACTATTTTACAGTTTGCCCATGAAGAAATTAAATATGAATTCACAGCTTGATTGTTAAAAATACTGAGAATAAAAGATGCCTGCTTGAAGCCTGCTTCAATCTGTGATTCAATCTGAAAACACAACATATTATTACCTCATGGAAAAACGTTTGACAAACTGCAAACAAAACTAACAATTTAATTTACGTAATTACAGTATAATTACATTATGATAGCGTGTGGCGGCAGGAATTGTGACTCAATGACCTTTGCCTACATGACAACAATCATTGCTCTTAGAAGCATAGGTTCCAAAATTCCAGGGCTGGTTATAGTCATTCTATAGCATATTCTGGCAATGGAGTGAGGAATTTAGCTCAGCCTTCTATAAAACAGGCCCCTGCTCTCTACATTAAACTCCACCAGCTCTTTCAGTACTATTTCTTTGTCTATACTGACCTTATCTAATGGTTCCAATTCCTCTTCTTGCACCCTTTCATCCCAGTAACCACACTTTTCTTTGAAAATTGAGGCAAAGTATTCATTTAATATCTTCACCATTCTTTCATCCTCCATAAGGATCTTTCCTTTAGAATTTCTAATTGGCCTCACCCTTCTTCAACAATTCTTTTACTTTCTTTGACCCTTGAATTCCTGGGGCTAGAGACAGTGAAAAATGAAATCCAGCATTTTTTAACATTTGTTTTTTCTAATGATGTGAATCACAGTGGAAAGGCAGTATTTATTATCCATTTATTTGCCCAAAGGCTAAAATTAACCAGCTAGTATAGAGCTAGAAGCAAATGTAGGGGTAGTGGGCTCCCTTCCCTAAAGCATGCTAGTTGGGTTTTTACAACAACCAGAAGCTTTTATTATGATGTTTCTGGTGCTAGCCCACAAATTACAAGATAGATAGAGAGATACAGCACTGAAACAGGCCCTTCGCCCCACCTAGTCTGTGCTGACCAACAACCACCCATTTATACTAATCCTACATTAATTCCATATTCCCTACCACATCCCCACAATTCTCCTACCACCTACCTACACTAGGGGCAATTTACAATGGCCAATTTACCTATCAACCCTGCAAGTCTTTGGCTGTGGGAGGAAACCGGAACACCCGGCCGAAACCCACGCGGTCACAGGGAGAACTTGCAAACTCTGCACAGGCAGTACCCAGAACTGAACCTGGATTGCTGGAGCTGTGAGGCTATGGTGCTAACCACTGCGCCAATTTACTGAAATAATTTCACAACTTGCCATGTTGGTAATTGAACTCAACACCTCTGGGTTGGTTGTGCAGTACCATAACTGCTCAGCTATGGTCAGTATTTCACCTTATTTAAATTGGTCCTTTAAATTCTGATATGGTGGCATGGCTGAAATGGTTAATTAGTGGTTCTCCTGCTTACCACCCAGCCAACACCAGAAGTGCCATTGTGCACCTTTGTCACTCCGACAACAGGAATCACCCTGTCTCCCACTGATTTAGAATGGGGTCTAGAGCTATCTCAGGAATTTCATGGCTCATTTGTTTGTAAAATTATTTACTATTTCCCTTTATGGTATCTGCAGACTTTTGTCATATCCTTTCCTTAGCCTCTCTAATTGCTTTTGCCCCTCCTTTATATTTTCTACAGACTGCTTTTTTTTGCTTCCATTTTATTAGCCTTAGCTTGCATATTCCTTCTTTAACTTCTAATTTAAATAGCTCCACACATGCAAGGAAGTCCAGCTTTTGTTGCACTGCCTTTATCGCTTGTCAGAATATTCCTTCTCTAGTTCAGTAAATTTACTTTTTCCCAGTAAAGTACCTTGATCTTTGACTTTTCCTTCATCATTAGAAGTTTTGTATTGAACGTCATATTGACTGGGGTATATCTTTACTTACAGAAATAAAAATCAGGATTTAAAATGGGCTGCCGGCTTGCTCTCACCCATTTTACACAATTGCACAAAGTCAAGATCTACCCCACTGCTTCATAGGTATTCCCCTACCCTATCCTTACGTTACCTCCCTGCTCCAATTCTTTTCTTATAAATAATGTTACTGTCTCTTTTCTTATTGAACTAAAAACACAGATCTAGAAAGCTGCCTTGGATGCATTGTCGAAATCCCTTCCCTTATTTACTATTTATATTGCCATTTCCCCAGTCCCTCTTTGGATAGAATCACCATTATAATAGCTCCGGTACTCCTGAATTTTTAATTTCATGACATATCTCTGCCCCTATCTCCTTTCCACTGTTTTGCAGTCTATAATATATACCCAAAAGAGTAACAGTTTCTCTTTTATTCAGTAACTCTGAGCAAATAGATTCAGCTTTTGCTTTCTTATATCATCCTTAGGTTCCAGTGCTGCAAGGGAATGTTTGATTAATGTGACCTCATTCTTTCTTTCCTACTCTGTGCCTCCTGAATGTTTTGTAATGTTTAACTCCCTGTCCATGCCTAAGCCACATTTCTGTAAATACTATTATATCAAACCCCCTACCTCCCATAGGCAATCTGGGCCTCCAGCTCACCAATTTTACTTAGAATATTTTGTATGGTTACATAAATACAAGTTAAACCTGCCTATGTCAGATTAGTAACCTTTCTGACTTCTAATCTATTCCGTGTTACTTTCCAGAATTTTTGTTTAATCTTTGCTGCACTCCTTGCTCCCTTTGCTTTCTTTCCTGCTTCATAGTCTTGCTTTTATCTCTCCCTTAACAATATCCAGCATTTTCAAATGCCTCAGTGTGATAAAAGCAGGTACTGCTATTTATCATTATAGTCTGCTGATTTTTCCATGATCAATTATGAAAGACAAAATTATACAAATTTATCTACAGTGAGGAAAGCTAGCAAAGCTATAAAACTGATTTAAAAAAATACTTTTTTGGTAGTAATGACACCCCTGTCCTACTCAATTTGACTTCTCCCTCTCCTCTCAGATTTTCAGTTTGGAATTTTAGGTTGTTTGATTTATGTCATTGCCCCATGATGTCATCATAACACAGCTACAGCATGACTCAATGGATAATTGTTACGACTAGGTGAGAAAGGCATCTAGGGGTCTTTTACTGTCTTCACCTGGTCTTATTGTAACAGGGTTTAATTTAAACACACTGTGTTTTAAGCTCCCCCTTGGTGAATCCTTGTTCACCGCTTTCCAATTATAAGGCAAAGAAATGAGCATAAACAGGCTTTCTTAGGTTTAAAGAAGAAAAGTGAAATTTATGAAAACTTAAACTTTAATTCAGTTAACCCCTATGCTAGCATGCATACGCGATACACATATGCAAATAGGGATGGAAAAGAGCAGAAGAAAATGAGATAGAGAGGTTTGAGGCAATATCAGAAGAGTTTCTTGTTTACTGTGCTTCGAGCTCACTGTAGTCCTTTTGTAAGTAGTCTTGCTTTTCGTTGGGGCCCAGTATTCTTCTTAAAGCTTGTTCACTGTAGGAGACTTTTCACTCTTGGGGTTCATGTGTCTTCAATGGGTCTTCAGTTCCATGAGAAAGAGATGGGAACTGACAGGAGAGAGGTGTTCTCAGTCCAGGAGAAAAGAGCTTTCTGAGTTTCAAACACTCGGTGGCAAGTTCAAATTCAAACAGCCAGTTAGTCATGTGATTAAACTGGTCTGACCAGGTCTTCTGTGTATTGGAGAAGCAGGGACTAGGTCTTTTGTTCCAATACTGACTGCTAGTATGCAAAAAAAGTCTTTCCGGCGAGGGGCCTGGCAATTCCTTGTGATAGGCCTCCTTTCTTCCCAGCACCAATTTTAAGTTTTAATAAAACTTAAAGGTCCCGAGTTTGATTTCTGATATGTGCTGACTTAGATGATTTCAGTCAGGATGGTGTTCAACGGAAAATTAGACAATATTCTGGTTTGCTATTCAGTGACCCCTGATAGAAAATGTATGTAGGTGATGATAATGTGAAGATTATGTTTAATGCCCTCAAGGTAGCACAGCCATCCAACACTCATTGTCTAGATTCATAAATTAATTACCATAGGGAGGGCCATCAAGCTCTGGTACCTTGAGCAGCACCTCCCTCACAAATGGGAACAGTTTCTCCATATTCATTCTATCAAACCCCTTCATAATTTTAAAGACCTCTTTCAGATTTCCAGAGTAGAGCTCCAGTCTACTCAATTTTTCCATATAGTTACATTGTCTCAAATCTGGTAATGTTCTGGTAAATCTTTTCTGCACTTTCTCCAATGCTTCATTTGACGTCATGAAAAAGCATTGACTTCAAGGAGCTATGATTGAGGTCTTTAAAATAATGACGTACTTATATTTGGTTCATGTGGGTATGCTATTTGAGCTAGATACATAAGGGAGGATAAGGAGACATAATTATAAGTAATAAAGGCATAGAACTAGGCTAGATACTAGGAGGTAATTATTTTTGTAAAGAATTTTTAACCTTTGGACTAAGTTGCCAGCATTCGCAATCAGTGTGGATTTGTTACAAGTTTTCAAAAGAGAGATGGATGAGTTCCTGAGAGTGGGAAATGTATCTCCATACAGAAGGTAAGTGAGTCAAAAGATAGCTGTTGTCATCAATCACCTTGATCTTCTGGATCTTGTTTGCTCACCTTTATGGGTTGAAGAGGAGCTTTCCTGGCTATTTTCGTAATCAGCATTATTAAAAAACATTTTTCTTAACCTTGCCCAACATGATTGCAGGGAGGGGCAGGAATGGAAGTGAGGGCATTTTGCCATTAATGGGGAAATCCTGCTGCCGAGACCAAAAGGGCAAGACGATCCTGCTTTGGCCGGCGGCAGGAACCGAGGCGGCAGATTGCCGGTGGTGGCCAATTAAGAGGTCACCTCCAGGGCTGTTATCCACTAAGGATGGTAGATTGCCTCCAAGAGCTGCAGGACCCATCAGAGCTAGCTGTGGCCATTGCTGAGGCTGTAGCTCCAGGGAGATAGCGCCTCAATGGCCTGGCACCATTTCAGACAGGTACGTTAGGTTGGGGGTGTTATATATTTGGTTCTTTAGGCTGCCACCGTATAGAGTCTAGCCAGAGAGGTTTTTGGACTGTATGGTTTAAACATTAATCTTTATTGTATAGTAACTATATACGCTCCACACTAGTCTGTGTGACTTCTTCAAAAGCCATGCCGTAATTATTCTCGAGTCTCTCCCACATGATCTCTTACATCGTCATGGTGGTAATCTTTACATTCTCTCAAAATTAACACTTTGATACCTTTATACTACAAGGGGATGCCAGGGCCAGGCAGGCAGGCCCTGGCATTCATGGGGGGAGGATCGCTAAAGGCCAACGGCGGGTGAGGTCAGCCATTGCAACCGGGGGCCCCTCTGTGGGCCATGGAGTGCACATAAAGGAAGTCCCTCCTCACAGACCCCACTGGGAGGCCACTAGATTTCACCAAGCTATCTCCCCACGTGGCAGAGGTCTCTCCCTACACACAAAAAATGCCAGTGGAGGCTGGAAGTGTCCCTTCATTGGCAACTTAAGTGGCTTGATTGGCCTCCCGGCAGACATCCAAGCCGCCAACTTTCCCACCGCTGGTAGTATGGCATGGCGGCAGGAAGACATCAGGCTCCTTTCCTGATGCCTTGCCCATGCGATTTTGCCAGACCTCCCACCTCCCAGCCTGTTCCCAAAAGTCTTGGAAAATTCAGCCTGGTATGTGCAAGTATGTGCAAGGAGAAGACAGATTCGATTTGTGGTCCTGTTCTTTTTCAAATATTCGTATCCAATACCTCAACAAGCTGCAGGTTTCAACTATTCATTGTATATTGGACTGTCCTGCTGTCTTGGTTGAGACACAGACATTCAGCCTGAGCATCTGGATTCAATCCTATCTGAAAATCATACAGGCAAAAAAAAGCTATTTCCAATATGTCGAGTAGATATCCCTGCCAGCTTGGCACTTCTACCACAAAGGGTAAATGAGAGGTAAGCAAAGATCCCCTCAATGGCACAAATAGTTAAAGCTTATAGCTGAGCCACTAAGACCAGGCAATGTCCCATTTCAGTCGCTGGACTTTGCTGATTTAATTGGTTTTGGTTGTGGTGGTAGAAGCATTGTAAGTGAATTCAGGAATGTTGCATTAAGGTGGAAAATATTGTCCAGTTCCCTAGTTCTTGATCATTATCCAATGAGCTTTGTTGGACATAGATGTATGTGGATGTCAGCTGAGGACCAGCTGTGAACATCCCGTGATTAAATGATCTGCCAACACACATTGGGGTAGATTTTCAACTTGCCACCTGAGTGTAAAACTGACAACGTGGATCGGCCAACCTTTGTAATCAGGTTTTCGCCCTCCACAGTACCAAAATGGCTCTTATCAAAGCCACAAATGACATCCTATGTGACTGTGACAAAGTTAAACTACCCTCTTGCCTTTCTCAACTTGTCTGAAGCCTTTGGCATGGTTGACCACACCATCACCTCTCCACTGTCGTCCAGTTGGGTGGACTGCTCTAGCCCAGTTCAATTCTTATCTATCTAATTGTAGCCAGAAAATCATTTGCAATCATTTCCTATTCCTGTAATTTTATCCCTGGTGTTCCCCAAGGATCTATCCTTGACCTCCTCCTATTTCTCATCTAAATGCTGCCCCTTGCCAGCATCAGCCAGAAGCATAACCTCAGTTTCCACAGGTACACTGACAACACCCAGCTCTACCTCACCAACATCTCTCTTGACCCTTCCACTGCCTCTAATTTATCAGACTGCTTGTCTGACATAAATATTGGGAAGACCAAAGCCATTGTCTTTTGTCCCTGCCACAATCTCTGTTATCTAGCCACTGACTCCATCCCTCACCCTGGCAAATGTCTGAGACTGAACCAGACTGTTCACAACCGTGGTGTCATACTTGACCCTGAAATGAGTTTCTGAGCAAACATCTGTACCATCAGTAAAGCTACCTTATCTCCACCTCCATAGCAATGTCAAGCTCTGTGCCTACCTCAGCTCATCAGCTGTGAAAACCCTCAGTGATGCCTTTGCTACTTCTGGACTTGACTCTCTTGATATCATTCAAAACTCTGCTGCCCATATCCGAACTCACACCACATCTCGACCAGTCATCACTTCTGTGCTCTTGGTTAAACAACGCCTTGATTTAAAAATTCTTATCCATGCTTTTAAGTCTTTCCAGGGCCTCACCCCTCCCTATCTCTGCAATCTCCTCCAGCCTTGAGGTCATCCAAAACTCTGCTGCCCATGTCTCAACTTGCACCCAGTCCTGTTCCCCTATCACCCTGTGCTTGATGACCTACATTGGCTCCCGGTTGAGCAATGTCTTGATTTTAAAATTCTCATCCTTGTTTTCAAGTCCTTCCATGGTCTTACCCGTCCCTAACTCTGTAATCTCCCTCAGTCCCATAGCCCTCCGAGATACCTGCACTAATCTAATTCTGGCCTCTTGAGCATCCCTGATTTTAATCACTCCACCATTGGTGATCTTGCCTTCTGCTGCCTAGGCCCCAAGTTCTGGAATACCCTCCCTACACCTCTCCACCTCTCTACCTCATTTCCTCCCTTTAAGACACTCCTTAAAACCTACCTCTTTAACCAGCTTTTGATCACCCGACTTAATATCTCTTTATGTGTCATATTTTGTTTTGTATGCTCTTGTGAAGTACCTTGGGACGTTTTATTATGTCAAAGGTGCTATATAAACGTAAGTAGTTGCTGTTGTTGTTTGTGGAGAACATTGCAATCCTGAACAACCATAACTGCAGTAAATTTCTGCAGCTTGAGCAACTTCAGCTCAGATTTGTTGAGCTGGAGTCTGATTTGCAGACATTACAAGGCATCAGGGAGGGGGAGAGTTCCTGGACATTTTTTTCCAGGAGGTACCCACACTCCTTAGGCTAATTAGAACTGTAGAGTTGGTAAATCGTCAGGGTCAAGATGGGATGACTACAAGTCAGGCAAATATAGGGATCCCAGATATAGTGATGGAGAAGCCTCAGCCCTTGACTTTGACCAACGTCTATGATGATGTACTTGCTGCCTGTGTGGATGAGAACAAGGATAGCATAGTGGATAGGCAAACTGACCAGAGCACCATGGTGCAGGAAGCTATTCAAGTGGGGGCAGTGAAAAGGAATGTGGTAGAGATAGGGGACAATATATTCAGGGGGAATAGATGCTGTTCTATGCAGCCGCGACTGGCAGTTCTGGAGGTTGTGTTGCCTGCCCGGTGCCAGGGTGATAGACATCTCCTCATGGGTGGAGACAAACTTGGAGTTGGAGGGGGAGGATTCAGTTTTCGTGATCCAAGTAGGAACGAATGACAGAGGTAGAACTAGAAATGATGTTCTGCTGAGAAAGTTTGAGGCATTAAGGTCCAAATTAAAATGTAGAACCTCAAAGGTAATAATATCTGGATTGTTACCTGATCCAAATGACAACAGATTAGAGAATTAAAAGCATGGCTCATAAAGTGGTGTGGGAAGAAGGAGTTTTTATTCCTGGGGCACTGGCATCTGTACTGCGGAAAGAGGGAGCCGTTCTGTTGGGAAGGGCTCCACTTAAACCATCTGGGACCAGTGTCCTGGTAATTGTTAAAAAATATTTGTTCATGGAATGTGAGCACGCTGACAAGGCCAGCGTTTGTTGCCCATCCCTAATTGCCCTTGAGAAGGTGATGATGAGCTGCCTTCTTGAACCACTGCAGTCCATGTGGTGGCAGTACACACAGTGCTATTAGGAAGGGAGTTCCATGTTTTTGAGCCAGTGACAATGAAGGAACGGCAATATAGTTCCAAGTCAGAATGGTGTGACTTGGAGAGGAACTTGCAGGTGGTGGTGTTCCCAGTTAGCCTAACATCAGTTGTTGGGAAAATGCTGAAATCTATTTTTAAGGAAGTCTTAACAATGCACTTAGAAAAGGACAGTATGATCTTACTGAAGGGAAATCCTGGTTGACAAATTTATTACAGTTTTTTGAGGATGTAACTAGTAGGGTAGATTAAGGGGAACCTGTAGATGTTGTATACCTGGATTTCCAAAAGGCATTTGGTAAGGTGCCACACAAAAGGTTAATTGGCAAGATAAGGGCTCATGGAGTTGAGGTAATATATGAGCGTGGATAGATGATTTGGTTAACTGACAGGAAGCAACAAGTGGGCGTAAACAGAGCATTTTCAAGTTGGCAGGTAGTAAATAGTGGAGTGCCGCAAGGATCAGTGCTGTGGCCTCAGCTATTTACAATCTTTATTAATGACTTAGATGAAGAGACAGAGAGTAATGTATCGACGTTTGCTGATGATACAAAGGTAGGTGGAAAGGTAAGCTGTGGGGAGGACACAGAGAGGCTGCAAAGAGATATAGACAGGTTAAGTGAGTGGGCAACAAGATGGCAGATGGACTATAATGTAGGGAAGTGTGAATTTATGCACTTTGGTTGTAAGAATAGAAAAGCAGAATATTTGTTAAAAGGTGTGAAACTTGTAAGTGTTGATGTTCAAAGAGACTTGGCTGTGCTTGTCCAAGGAATGCAGAAGTTAACATGCAGGTACAGCAAGCAATTAGGAAGGCAAATGGCATATTTGTGGATGCTCCATCATTGAATATGTTTAAGGCTGGGTTAGATAGTTTGTTGGTCTCTCAAGGAATCAAGGATATGGCGAGCGGGTGGAACATGGAGTTGAATCCTAAGATCAGCCATGATCATTTTAAATGGTGGAGCAGACTCAATGGGCCATATGGTCAACCCCTGCTCATATTTATTGTGTTCTTGTTTTCATGCACCTGCTGCCCTTGTCCTTCTAGGTGGTAGAGGTCACAGGTTTGGAAAGTGCTGTTGAAGGAGCCTTGGCGAGTTGCTGCAGTGCATCACTGCTGCCACTGTGCATTGGTAGTGAAGGGAGTGAATGTTGAAGGTGTTGGATGGAGTGCTGATCAAGTTGGTTGCTCTGTCCTAAATGGTGTTGAATTTCTTGAGTGTTGTTAGAGCTGTACTTATCCAGGCAAGTGGAGAGAATTCTATTACACTCCTGACTTGTGCCATATAGATGGCTGACAGACTTTGGAGAGTGAGGAGTTGAGTTACTTGCTGCAGAATTCCCAGCCTCTGACCTGATCTTGTAGCTGCAGTATTTATATGGCTGGTTCAGTTAAGTTTTTGGTCAATGGTCACTTTCAGGATGTTGATAGTGGGGGATTCAGCTGGGATGTTGTAATGCTGTTGAATGTCATGGGGAGGTGAGTAGATTCTCTCTTGTTGGAGATGGTCATTGCCTGGCACTTGTATGGCATACATGCTACTTGCCACTTATCAGACCAAGGCTGAATATTGTCTGGGTATTGCAGCACGTGGACATGGACTGCTTCAGTATCTGAGGAGTCACGAATGGTACTGAGCACTGTGCAATCATTGGTGATCATCCCCACTTCTGACCTTATGATGGAAGGAAGGGCATTGATGAAGCAGCTGAAGATGCTTGGACCCAAGACATTACCCTGAGGAACTCCTGCAGCGATATCCTACAGTTGAGATGATTGGCCTCCAACAACCACAACCATTTTCCTTTGTGCTAGGTATGATTCCGATTCCCATTGACTCTAATTTTGCTAGGACTCCTTGATGCCATACTCAGTCAAATGCTGCCTTGATGTCAAGGGCAGTCACTCTCGCCTCTTCTCTGGAATTCAGCACTTTTGTCCATGCTTGGACTAAGGCTGTAATGCGGCCTGGAGCCAAGTGCCCATGGCAGAACCCAAATTGAGCATCTGTGAGCAAAATGTTGCTGAGTAAATAATGCTTGATATCACTGTTAATGACACTTTCTATTTGCTGATGATTCTGAATAGACTGATGGGGCAGTAATTATCCAGATTGGATTTAGAACCATAGAAGAATTACAGCACAGAAGGAGGCCTTTCAGCCCGTCATGTCCGTGCCGGCTGGCAATTCTAGCCGCCCAAACTAATTCCACATTTCAGCACCTGGCCCACAACCTTGCAGGTTTCAGCACTTCAGGTACATGTCCAGGTACCTTTTAAAAGAATTGAGGGTTTCTGCCTCCACCACCATTCCTGGGTGACACCCACAACCCTCTGGGTGAAAAAGTTTTTCCTCATGTCTCCTCCAATTCTTCAACAATCATCTTAAATCTGTGCCCCCTTCTAGGGGAAACAGGTCCTTCCTGTCTACTCTATCTAGGCCCCTCATAATTTTGTACACCTCAATTACAACTTCAACTGCTGTCTTATGTGGGCTTTGGTCTTTCGTCTACCGGCATGTACAGCCACTGTGGTCTCGTGGGCCCTTCTTAATATTTCTCTCTGGTACCTCTGCAGCACCACTAACTGGTGAACTACACTCCTTGCTCTCAGGTCTGTGAGGAGAACTCCATTTCCTCATCAGTACCTCATTCTTTAAATAATAGCAATCAGGGATTCCCTCTGCTTCACTTTCAGACGGGGCAGCCTGTGCTTTCTTTCCTAATACTATGTCGGCTCGCTGGGCCTCACCAAGGGAAAATTATTTATTTCATTCCCTGGGTCTCCTAACTTTCCAATGAAAGTCTCAGACAGACAGACAGACCTGGTCATCTGCCTGCAGTGCCAATTCAGTCTTCTCTGCGGAAGCTGATTTGATCATGGCCTGATCCATTACACATTCAGGAAACTGGTCTGTCTCCTGCCACGACCCTCTCTCTCTGACTTCCTGCAGTCTTTCTTTCACCACTGGGGAGGGCAACCACCTTCACCCCACCAGATCATTACCTAGGAGCAGGTCAACCCCATCCACAGGCAAATTAGGGACAATCCCTACGGTCACTGGTCCAGAAACTAGGTCGCACTCCTGGTGCACCCGGTGTATGCTAACAGACATACACTGCCCTCCAATACCATTCACCACCATTCTGGTGTTCACTGCACTCTCTGGGGGAAAGGTTAGGTCGTTTCCCAGTAAAAAGGGATCTAGTGGCCCCTGTGTTCCAGAGAATCACTATGGACTTGCTTGCCCCCTTGAGGGGTTACTTTCCCTTCAGACACAAAACCCTGATAACCTTCAGGAATCTTATTACATTTTCCTGCACTTGTAGCCGTAAGCTTCCTGGGTTTCAATCTTACTGCAGTTAAAGCCACAGTTTGTTCTGTTGTGCTTTCCATCAGGGTCCCATCTTCACTGAGCGAGTGTTCCCTTACAGGTTTTCCCTTTAGTTTCCAGCAGTCAGATTTTAAATGCCCTGCTTTATTACAATGGAAACACACAGATCTCCGGGTCTCGCTCTTGCGCACAGCACCTTTCTTTTTGGCTGGAGGAGGGCCCCTTGTGTCTCCTGCTTTCCTTTCTCTCCCGGGACTGCTTGGCCTCCTATCATCTTCCCACCAATTTTCCATTTTGGATTTGTGGGGATGACTAGGAAGGCTTCTTATCTGGGAAACCAACTTATAAATTAAAGCAAACTCATCGGCCAGAACGGCCGCTTGTTGGGCTCTCTGGACCCGCTGCTCCTCTGCATGTGTCTTTATGGAGAGTGAGAGAGAGTGTTTAAATTCCTCCAACAGAATTACTTTTCTGGGATTCTCATAGCTGAGCTTACTTTAACAGCCCTTGGTTAAAAGCCAGCTGCTTACTTCTTTCAAACTCCAAATAAGTTTGATTAGCTTGCTTCTTGAGGGTTCTAAACTTTTGGCGATAGGCTTCAGGTACTAATTCATATGCCCCGAGGATAGAAATTTTTGTCAGTTCATAATTTGATGAACTCTCATCTGGAAACAGGGAGTAAACTTCATGGGCTTTTCCAGTTAGCTTGCTTTGTAGTAAACAGGCCAGGTCTCAGCTGGCCATTTTAGCTGCTTTGCCAGTTTCTCAAAAGACACAAAAAATTCTTCATTACCAAAGACTAAATCTAGAATTGTGCCCACTCTCGTTGGGCTTGTTATGTGCTGGCTAAGCAAGTTCTCTTGAATGCAGTTCAAAGATTTTGTGCCCTCTGTGCCTTTCACACTGTTTGTATGCCAGTTGATATTAGGGTAGTTGAAATCCCCAACTATTGCTGCCCTAAAGTTTTTACACTCAGAAGTTCACCTACACATTTGTTCCTCTATCTCCCTCTCACTTTTTGGGGGTCTATTGTACACTCCCAGTAGTGTGGCTGCCCCTTTTTTATTTCTGATCTCCACTCATATGGCATCATTTGATTATTCATTTAACATATCATCCCTCTTCACAGCTGTTATTGATTTGTTAACCAATAATGCTGCACCCCCTCCTTTTTTATCCCCCTCTCTATCCCACCTGAAAATTCAATATCCAGGGATGTTGAGCTGCCATTCTTGCCCCACTTTAAGTCATTTGCCCTGCTATTTGTCCTGCTTTTTGTGAATACCTGGGCAATTTTCCACATTGTCAGGAAGATGCCAATGTTGTAGCTGGACTGGGACAGCTTGGCTAGGGGCACAGCTGGTTCTGGAACACAAGTATTCAGTACTATTGCTGGGATGTTGTCAGGGCGCATAGCCTTTGCAGTATCCAGTGCCTTCAGACGTTTCTTGATATCATGTGGAATGAATTGAATTGGCTGAAGACTGGCATCTGTGATGCTGGGGACTTCAGGAGGAAGCGAGTGGATCATCTACTCAGCACTTCTGACTGAAGGTGGTTGCAAATGCTTCAGCCTTGTCTTTTGCACTGACATGCTGGGCTTCCCCATCATTGAGGACGGAGATATTTGTGGAGCCTCCTCCTACTGTTAGATGTTTAATTCTCCATCACCATTCTCAGGGCTTTGATCTTATCTGTTGTTTGTAGGATCACTTAGCTCTACCACATGCTGCTGCCGCTATTTGGCATGCAAGTAGTCGTGTGTTGTAGCTTCACCAGGTTAACACCTCATTTTTATGCCTGGTACTGCTCCTGCCATGCTTTCCTGCACTCCTCATTGAACCAGGGTTGATCCCTTGTCTTGATGGTAATGGTAGAGTGTGAGATATTCCAGGCCCTGAAGTTACAGATTGTGGTTGAGTACAATTCTGCTGCTGCTGATGGTCCACAGCGCCTCATGGATGCTCATTTTTGTGCTGCTAAATCTGTTCTGAATCTAGTCCATTGAACATGTTGGTAGGGCCACACAACACGATGGAGAGTATCTTCAGTGTGAAGATGGGATGTCATCTCCAAAAGGACTGTGTAGTGGTCTCCCCTACCAATACTGTCAAGAACAGATGCATCTGCGATAGGTAGATTGGTGAAGGAGAGGTCAAGCAGAGTTTTCTCTCTTGTTGGTTCTCTCACCATCTGCCACAGGCCCAGTCTGTCCTGCAGGATTCAGCCTGTACTGGTGCTACCAAGCCATTCTTGGTGATGGACATTGAAGTTTCTCACCCAGAATACATTCTGTGCCCTTGCTACCTTCAGTGCTTCCTCCAAGTGATGCTAAACATGGAGGAGTATTGATTCATCAGCCGAGGGTGGGGCGGGGTCAGTAGGTGGTAATCAGCAGGTTTCCTTGCCCGTATTTGACCTGATGCCACAAGACTTCATGGGGTTTGGAGTCAAGGTTGAAGACTCGCAAGGCCACTCTTTCCTGTATACCACTGTGCCGCCACCTCTGGAGGTATAGTGATGGAAGAGTCTGGGACTCCACAGCTATTTGCTCCGACTGCCAGTGTGTCTGGAGGATGTCCTGCAGACATCTATCCTCCTTTGCACCTCCTCCACCAAGGCCTCCAGTACAGATCCGAAAACCTGGGCACTCATTCTCTCCCATGATGTGTCATTCTCCTCTCTATCCTAGGTTACAATCAGTTGTAGAACAACTTCCAGCATAACCACAATGCACCTCACCATTAAGAGGTGCAGGCTTGCTTTAAGTAGTGCCGGCTAACTTTAACTGGTGCTAGCCTCTCACAATTTTGGGCACCCAACTGAGGCTTGCAGTCAATCAACAGTGTGGTTAGTGCTGGCTGTATGCTGCAATCATGTTAATCACCAGCAGCATGAAGGTTGGCATGCTGCCTGCATTACATTGAAGGGGCATGGGTTAAACATGCATTGCAAGCATGCATCGGAATCCCTGTGCCCATTTTTGGGGGCTATCTAATTTAACCCTTATTATTTTGATTCTCCAGCTTATGCAGGTATGTTTCAGCTGCCAAGAGTATTCTTTGGTTAAACATTAGTGATATAAGCTTATCATACTAATAAACTGAGCATCTAAAGGACACTAATGATTCAGCGCTTGCACTAATTGAGCTCGTACATCTATAGTGGCATTTACTATGCAGTTCTCACAAGCCTCTGTTGCAGCCCTCAGCAAGATTTCAGCCAGCCTTACCTTTTCCTGCTTCCACATAATACTTAATGATTCCAACCTTTGCAAAAGAATTTGATTAATGACTAAACTAATGTGGGATGTCTGAGGTTATGATGTTGATTTTACTTCAAAGTCCAGCCAACTTACTATTTTGTGTAAACTGTGCTAAAGATGTTAAACACCAATGCTCCAGGTCTGAAATGCTATTCTTCACTGTGCTCCGTGGTGAGGCGAAAGGTATACTTACTTGTCTGATTATGTGCATATGTATGTGCACTTTAGTTTCGTGATAAACTGTACATATCGGCAGGATGGAAGTCCCCATGCACCAAGGTGGGTTTCACAGGTACTTTACACCAGTGTTGCTTGCTGTTACTTGGAGCAGATAACTCCCTCCACTCACCCAATATTTGGCAGTTTCAAAAGCTCCATGCTTCAAAATAAATTAGGAAGGGATGTAAAAGAATCAATGAAAAAATACAGAAAGTGACCTTATTTTATTTATGTAAAAAAAGACATGGAAGATGGAGGGAGAGTAGTGGAGGAAAAATAGGCCATATTGGAAGACGGGAGCAAGGATGTGCCATCTTTAATGAAAGCAGGAAGGCAAAGATGGACCAAATTTTCATTTATTTAGCATTGTTATGACCAGATGAGAGAGGGTTCCCTTTCAGCCTTCACCTGACCTTACTGTAACAGGGTTTAATTTTTAAACACAGTGTTTTTAACTCCTCCTTGGTGAATCCTTGTCTACTTCTGCTTTCCAATTATAAGGCAAAGAAACCAGCACAAACAGGCTTTCTTAGGTTTAAAGAAGGTGAAATTTTATTAAACTTTAATTCAGTTAACGCCTACGGGTACATGACGCACCCATGCTAGCATGCACATGTAATACACACATGCAAATAGAGACAGAAAAGAGCAGAAGAAATAAAGTGTAAAAGTTTGAGGCAATATCTGGAGTTTTTGTTCTGGGTCTTCGAGCTCACTGTAGTGACCTTGATTGTAGGTAGATCTTGTTTTTCGTTGGGGCCCAGTATTCATCTTAAACCTTGTTCGCTGTAGGAGACTTTTCTCTCTCGTGGTTCATGTGTCTTCAGTGGGTTCAGAGGCTTGTGAGAAAGAGATGGGAGCAGGCAGACAAGAGAGGCAGTGGCGAGCCAGCCAGGAGAGACCTTCTCAGTCCAGGAGCATTCTGCCCAAAACTGTTTGTACAAATTCAAAAAACTCAGGTTACCCAACAGGTTGGTCATGTGATTAGCTCCTTTTGTGTATTCGGCCATCTTAGCAGTCAACCAGGAATGCGAGCTCCCGCACCTTCAATGTCTGGTGATCAAAAGTCCATTGTGGGTTGAATGTGTCAGGGAATGTCTGCTTTGTCCTTCTAAACACTGTCTGTTAATATGTAAATGTCTTTCCAGCCACAGCTGATCTGTTTAACAAGTTCTTTCTTCACTCCAGTAACAGTTTAAAATCAATGTTCATGACAAAATTCACATGCCTCATTCTTGGCAGGTGGGGGCCTAACATGACAACATTATATCTCACAAATATCTGAAAGCTCTTCACACATGATGAATCCCCTAAGTGCTGGTCTGTAGTCAAGTACAGCAGTCATTTTGTGCACTGTAAGATCCAGCAGCCATGAGATAAAGGAGCAGTGTGCTTTTGGCTGTTGGTTGAGGTGCTATTGATATGCTTGTATATGCCAAGGGTGAGCGTGGGTGCATTTGGGAAGGGGTTGTGTGCATGGTGGTGGTGCAGTTACAAATAAGTATAGTCGCTTTGTGGCTGGGAACCTTTAGCAAGTCACTGCCAAAAATTGAGTATATCTAGAATATGCCTGTCATTCAACAATAGACCAACTTAACATTGCATCACATGTTCAGATATGCACAGTTACTACCATAGCATATACAAAGTTTTATTTTACATCTGCCACCAATGTGTCTGGGGACTCCATTTCCTTGGCAGCATACTAGAACCATATCCTATTCAAGCTGCAAACACTGTAGGAGTTCTTCCTCATTTCATGGTAGATTTATCCTTTTCCTGCTATTCCTTTCGAGTTAATTCCAGAGATTTGTCACAGTTTTCTGGTTGGGTCTCTGCAATCCAACGCTGTGATTTATTGTTGAGAGTTGCTCCTGTTTTGTTCTCTGGTAGATCACATGGTCATATTGGACCACCCGAGGAAAACAATAGGACAGAATCTTGCTTATTCTTTTCAAACAAATTACAAGAGTCTCTGCCATGACACGAGGGCAAGAATCATGCAAGGAAAACTGCAGCACTGACTTACCATTGTTATTGGATGTTAAAATTGAGCAGTACATATTGATTCATACATTTGCCACCATGCCTTCTGTCCATTACTTTGAAAGATATTTAGATTAATCAGTCAAAATTCAGTATGTCCCAGCCATTTTGATCATTACCAAGATCACTGGTGTCATAACCATCTCCATGTTTAGTTGCCTCAGGAGAAATTGCTTTCTGTTACCCACATTTATACAAGAACTGTTCTTTTTAGGTATTTTTAAGTGTCAAACACTGCTCCGTACAATAAACAAGGTAATCATTACAAATTTGACACTAACACTTTAAGGGCTAAGCTACCTGTTGTCTAAATTGTAACTATTACTGTACTGGATTTTACATAAATGTGATGTATTTTGTTGTTGGTCCATTAGCTTCTGTTGCTTCAGAGAATTGTTCCAAAAATGGTTCTTTAACAAAAACACAAAATGAGAATTTCTAGAATCAACTGAATTATTTTAATATTCTCCAATAAAACAAAACATGGACCATTTATTGCTAAAGATATTCTTTACAGATAAAATTACTGTTTTGGAAAATTAGTAATCAATGAAAAGTAATTTTACAATAAGTCTTTGCTCAGCCTAGAAACAAGTTTAAATAACAAAAGTTATAAAGTTAGCTCAAGTGCATTAAGAAAATAATTCAAGAACATTTTTCAACTGTATTTTTATTTTAGGCCAACTCCAAATCATAATAAATAAGAGAACACAGTGTTTTATGCACAATAAATTGTTCATTTTTCATGCAATCTAACAACAAGCAGAATTTAAATACACATGAACACTGGCAAACGGTGTAATTTTGACACAAAGGAAAACAAATCTTGGCAATATTATGTAATAGTACAGCTGGATCACTTCAGAGATAAGCTGCATTAATCACTGAAATTCAGAATGTATCATATTGTATTTAGCCACAATCTGGATTAATATTTTACCTTTGTATGGCTTCCACTGTGGTACATTTACAAAAATGTAAACTACAGAATTCCAGTATGTTTCTGAGAGCCACATACCCAGTGTTTCAGCTGGTAGTTAAAAACATATTGCAATGCACCACAAAGTAAAACAAACTTAAACAAATGGCTCTTCCAAACATATCCATGAATCTTTTATTCCAAGAGATCACTGTAAAAGATAAAGTCACTGTCACTGGTTAAGTTCACGGGATGTTGAAGATAAATAAACTCACTGACTACATCCAATTAGACAGGATGCTGTTAATCCTGTTTACATTAAAGTTAAAAATTCATGTACTTTAACTTAGAGGGCAACTGTGGGGGGAGGGACAATACATTTCAATGTAATTTTCCCCCTCCTTCCCAGTTGCACCTATGACTCTCAGCATGCAGTTTTGAACTGACCCCTACTGATTAAGAATAGCATTTTTGCAACAGGTTCCCTGAGGAGCACAGCAGAATGATACTGTCCAAGCAGATGTGCTCCACTGACATCATAAAAGGGATTACATGCAGCATATCTATTAGCTGGAATATTTTCTGCACAGAAGTCATCCAGTTGGCAACTGAGTTTTCTCTGGTCATGCACACTATATCGGAATTCATTATTCTTGGGGGACACCTTCTACAGTAAGTCTTTGGTGACATAAGGGGGCATATTCATGTGAATACATTATGTTGCTGTGCTCTGCAGAAGGGTTCCTTAGATGAAAAATTGTTTTTAAAATATTCTCTTATTAAGAACATTCTGGACAACTTGAAGAGGTAAATATTTTGTACTTAGTTTAGAACACAAATCAGATTCTCCAATTTGGGCCTGAATCTGGTTCCTCTGCAATGCCACTCTGTAAAATCTGATCCAAATTCTCTGGTGAAGGGGTGGGGGGGGGGTTGGAATGCAAGTGGGAAAATATTTCACTGACCATCCCTACATCAAAGCACGTTTTGGTAGCATACCTGAGTACATTCCTGGGTTATGCCGGAAATTACGGCCAGCATCCCCTTCTCAGGTATGATGGGATCTACACGGGTGAGAGCTGATGTAGATCAAGTATTGGGCCTTCCAAAGGCTGCAGCAGGTTTACTAGCAGAAGGAATTAGATTCAGATATACAGCACTGAAACAGGCCCTTCGGCCCACTGAGTCTGTGCCGACCATTAACCACCCATTTATACTAATCCTACACTAATCCCATATTCCTACCACATCCCCACCTGTTCCTATATTCCCCTACCACCTACCTATACTAGGGGCAATTTATAATGGCCAATTTACCTACCAACCTGCAAGTCTTTTGGCTGTGGGAGGAAACCGGAGCACCCGGAGGAAACCCACGCAGACACAGGGAGAACTTGCAAACTCCACACAGGCAGTACCCAGATTGAACCCGGGTCGCTGGAGCTGTGAGGCTGCGGTGCTAACCACTGCGCCACTGTGCCGATAGGTAATTTTTACTTTGGGGGAAATACATTTTTTTGTTTTGAAAATTCTCTTTGGCCTACTGAGGGCCTCTGGCATCTCATCTAGGTCTACAACTTCGGTTGTTATTGGCCAGAGTCCTGCTCCACTGCAATTCTGGTGGAATAGACAGGATCCATAACTGCAGGCCCCAAATCTGTACATTATTCCTTATAAGCCATTATTTTAGAAAAGTGATTACTGACAACGCAGCCGGCAGCTGACTTCATCAGACTGTGCCAATCTGCGCACATGTGCAGATTGGCTCATACTCTCTGCGCATACGCTGCGTTCTGCACTGCCAGGACTGATTGGTGCATGCGCAGATAACATCATCGACTAATGTGAGGAGAGAGCGGGGGTGGGGGAAGCGGGGAGAGAGCTTTGTGGCGGCGGGTGCGCTCTCCTCCTTCACCCCACCACCCCCCACCCGCTTGCTCGCTCCCTCCCTGGCCTGCCCACTCACTCTCCCCCTCCGGCCATTGTGTCCTGCCATGTGTTTAGGTTGTCTTCGTGAGATTATTTGGATTATTTGAGCAGCGCCATCTTTAGTCCTGGCAGCTGCCTGACTTCACAGACTGTGAAATTTTAGTGGCACAGGCTGCATTTGCGCATGTGCCACTGCAGCGCCACCTAGTGGTTGCGTTGTCAGCAAACGCAGCCTTATTTTAGTGAATTTTGATTTTACATCTCCTGGATGATATAATGAAACAACTTCACCCTCTATCTTAGTCAAATTGGCAGCACATTACCCTTTTCTATAATATTTTGATTAACAGTGAAGGACAGTTACTTGGATCTTTATCAATAGCAATTAGTAAAATAATTAAGGTCTACAGTTTCTTAAGGACTTCAGGGACACTACATTCCAGTTAGCAGCAACTGTGTACAGATTTCAAAAAGCAGTACAGCTTACAGTATTTGGAACTTTGTTTGGTTTTGAATTTCCTGGAACTAATTTAAGGAGGGTGACCGGTCTGTATTCCACATGAGCTCTATATATGGCCATTTAGTTTGTAAACAGCGCTTGATTGGAGTGTCATCAGTTCGCACCATTGGATCCTCAAAGCCCATGACAACAGCAGTTCCCTCAACATACATAACCTTTTGAAGAACGGAAAGAACATAATTTATTTTACTAGTTCGACAAGCTGAAAAGTTTTTGATCAATCAGAAATGTATGCGGTTTTTATTTTGTAATGCCCTTCCAAAATATTGCAATTACATATATAGTTTTACGCAGGGCTAGTATACTCCAGAACAGTTAGGCAATAAAATGTTGCGCCTTTTGCATGTGATACAAATAAACCACACTATGGGCAGGAGAGCCTTCACACAGAGTACACACAGCCTTTTTTACGTTAACTTTTTTAATGCTGAGGACAGCTGTGTGAGGTATACTTAATCTTTTGACCTACAAGTAAACAGCAAATGAAAGAAAAAGATCATGAGGATTACAAAATAAGAAGTGAGAGTTCTTTCAACTCCCAAGCCAAGAGGCTGGATGAATGGTAAAAGGTCACTGTGACCTGTTTTCTTTCTCTGTAGTGTCTAATTGTTCCCAGTGGTTGGTACAGTTTTGTATAAGGTAATAACGATGAAGTGTTTAATCAACCTGTTTTTCCTTTAGTGGAGAATGTACCGTAACCTTTTTGGGGGAGGGTGGTAGGAAGCTCAAGGATGAGCTTTGTAAAAATGCATTCCCTTCCTTCTCTTATTCTGTGGCGTGCTGAACCATCTTGTTAATACTGCTCTGAAACCACTTGCTGGGCAATGCAAAAGGTGTGATTTTACTGGCATATCTCTCAAATTTGGGCGTGTACTGTCCAAGATTTTCAGGCCATAATTGTTAGAAAATGATCAGCAGCATGCGTTTGACTTTCTGATGTGCATGGCTGGTGGGTGAGGCTACCCCCGAGCAGCACGGACTTGTAAAATTATCCCCAAAAAGCCACACCTGAAAGATTGTAAAGTATGTGTCTTACTACCTCACAGCACAGTTCCTTGGTATTCTAATGCCACCGTACAGCCTCATGACCTTATTTTTATGCCAAGATATCTATCTAGTTACAAGACAACTGTTACAATTGGCAAGTCTTTGATAAGTGCATAGTACCAAATGCAAATCAATTACATTAAATAAAATAAACTGGCAATGCAATTTAATACGTATTTTAATAACTAAAGCCCTGATTTTAACTTAACGTACCCGGTGAGAAGAGGGCACAATCAACTCAAATGTTTGATTTATATCGTGCCCAATTTCACACTTCATTGCCTTCAAAGGAGCAGCATGTAACTCGAACAGGCCCTGTTCTCACCAGGTGGCATTAGTTAAAATCGGTGCTTAAATGTTTCCAAAAGTTAACCTTTTCTTTCACTACTTTATTGCCTTACTAGTTTGCACTAGGAAAAAAAATTGCAGGGGGGTCTAATTGAATAGTTCTTTTAAAAAGCTGGTACGATGGCTCAAATGGTCTCCTTCTGTGCTGTATAGTTCTATGATTTTACCAGTATTAGTTCTTAATATTCTTGTCAGAACCCACACCAAGATGTATTACACCTGTGGTTTGGATAACACTGGCAAAATTAACCATCAATTCCTCAAAACATCTTCATGGACTTTATAAAATTGCTGTTCTTATATGAGAAAATGAGTTTGATATAGGTAACCAAATCATATTGTTGCTGTGTACATATTCAAACCAGGGACAGGAAGTGCAGATGATTAACAAACATTTAAGCTTTATTCTTGCCTCACCTTTTCACTGTGGTTAGACTGCTTCAACCCATTGTAGTGATAAACAGTAAATGAATCTGGAATGGTAGATTCCTGAAAATAGAATGGAAGCAGAATGGGAGACTTTCACATGGATTTTATACTTTTGTTTTCCAAAGTGCACTACACAGCTTTGGGATTTAATCCCACTCGTCACATTATGTTAGTCAAGCCTTACAATGACTTAAGCAGCAGCTGTTGACAGATCTAAGTAGTTACTTACTACAGATAAATGTTTAGGCATGCAGTGCAGAAATACTAATTAAACCAGGAAAATTAGATGGTGCAACTACTAAAGAAAATGAGTAAATTAAGGCTGGAGTTTCCGTTCAGTTCCGCTGGTTTTTCCATGCAATTCAGCAGAAATCAATGTAATTGGTGCAGAAGATCATTGAAATTTAAGCACAACTCCAGTTTCCGTGATCTTCTGTACTAGTTTAACAGTGTGCAAGAAGCAGGCCCCACAAAAGTGGCCATGCCCCCAGATCAAATTAATCACCTTTGGGAGTTTGTTAATTGCACTCTGAGGAGGCTCTCAATGGTTCTTTTAGGCATAAGGACATTAAAGAAATGTCCTATTAGCTTTTAAATGTAATTATTTTAATTTACTAAGAAACTGACTACTGTACCCTAATATAACTAGGAAATGGTTCTGTATATTTAAAAATTTTTATTTAAGTAATTTAAAATTGGGTCACTCACAGGTGATGTAATGACACTGATTAAAAACCCATTTTCAGCTGCAGTGATGAAACTGCGCCTAGTTATCACTACTAAATAGATCAAGGACATTTTTAAAGCAAATTACATTTTAAAATGCCTGATTGTTTTTGGTAGAAACTCGACACAAAAATGGGTGCAATTTTGGGTGCAATTTGCACCTGGATTGCTGATTGTGCCCAAAGCGCAAACTCTACCTGACATGCTTAATAAAAAAGCACAAAACTAAACATTACTCTATCAATAGACACAGAAATGTTAGGAAACACTTAGCAGGTCAGCCACATCTGTGGAGAGAGAAACAGATTTCAGTTTTTAAGCAAGTACCAAGCCAAGAAAGGCAGGGGGTGTGGTAGAACAAAGGGGAAGGTCTGTGTTCGGGTGGAGGGCAGGAGTGATTAAATGACAAAAGGGAGGAAAGCGCAAGGTAATGGGACAAATACAGAAACAAAAGATGGATGCAGAGGAGGTGTAAATGGTTACAGCAGCAAGCAGAGGGGCAGGGTAGCATGGAAAAATCTGGCAAAGAGGGGAAGGCTCCTGTGACTAGAAATGTGGCAGTGAAAGGAGAGGGATGACTAGACAGGAAACACTAGGAGTGGAGGAGGTATGGGATGGTGCTTGGTGTGGCGATCCTCTATCGGTACATGGCAGGCAGGGTGGGTGGTCGGCTCCTCTGGGAGCTAACACCTTTCTGCACCACATTCCTGGGTCATGGAAACCTGTTCCTCTTCAGATTTCCAGTATCCACAATATTTTTGTGCTGTATCTCTAATCTAATCTAATCTAATTTTGCTTTTAACTTTTTCTAACACTCATAACAGCTTCAAACCATGTGTCTTTTCACTGTAGTCAATCAAGGCTGTTATTAAATGTCTAAATTACATGATTTTCTGACAAGCCGTCCACTGCTTTTAAGGCCTTGAGAGTGTTACAGGGTTTTGGAAAATTTTGCCCTCTAAGGCAGAATTCCAGGTCTTTTAAAGAAACTATTAAATTTGAAAACTGAGTAATTCTCACCAAAACCCACCTCACCCTCTCTCTAGGTCAAAAGAGACCATTTTAGAATGCTCTGGAAATGATTCCTTAAAGAAGTTCCAAAATGTGTTTAGAAAATTGCATAGATATTGTCATGCTAGGCCCCCACCTGCCAAGAATGAGGCACATGAATTTTGTCATGAACATTGATTATAAACTGTTGCTTGAGCAAAGAAATGACTTGTTATACAGATCAGCCGTGGCTGGAAAAGACATTTGCATATTAACAGACTGTGCTTGGAAGGACAAAGGAACATTCCCTGACACATTCAACCCACAATGGACCATGATCACCAGGTATGTGTGTAAGAGGAGCATTCCAGAGACTGCTAAGATGATACAATCCAAGACTGGTTAGACCAGCTTGTCACATGACTAACTGGCTGTTCCAGGATCTTTTGAACTTTTGATCTTTTGAACAGAGAGTTTGAACTCAAAGACTTCTTGCGCCTGGACTGAGAAGATCTCTCCTGTCTGCTCCCATCTCTTTCTCACAAGCCTTTGAAGACATGAACCCCAAGAGAGAAAAGTCTCCTATAGCGAACAAGGTTTAAGAATAATACTGGGCCCCCACGAAAAGCAAGATCTACCTACAATCAAGGACTCTACAGTGAGCTCGAAGAACCGCAAACAAAAACTCTTCAGATATTGCCTCAAACTTTTACACTTTATTTTTTCTTCTGCTCTTTTCTGTCTCTATTTACATATGTGTATCGCGTATGCATGCTAGCGTGGGTGCATCGTATATCCATAGGCATCAACCGAATTAGAACTTAAGTTTAATAAATTTCAACTTTTCTTCTTTAAACCTAAGAAAACCTGTTTGTGCCGGTTTCTTTGCCTTATAATTGAAAAGCGGTGAACAAGGAATCACCAAGGGGGAGCTAAAAACACGGTCTGTTTAAAATTAAACCCTTTTATGGTAAGACCAGGTGAAGGTTGCGAGGGACCCCTAGCCACCTTTCTCACCTGGTCGTAACAATATTCAAACTGAAATTACACTGGTGCATAATTTACTTAAACCTTTTTGCAACTGAAAACTTTGAAAGTGCCCAATAAAATATAGTAAACAACCACACATGGTACTTCCATTGATATCCAACAACTACAAATAAGAAATGTATAAAATAAGACTCAATTGCTTAATGACATTATTGTCTATATAATGGCTTTTATCTATTTTATAGCCGACACAGGGAAAAAAAACACCTTGCCCCCCAGTGTAACCTGAAAAACTGTGTGCTAGATGTATTTTTTAACCATAAAATATAAAGCCGTTTCATAGTTACCTTAAGATAACTGCGAATTCATTTAATAATAAAAAGGATTTGTTTATTTTTCCTCCTCCCTTTCAATGCTATCAATTGAGAGAGCAGACAACCTATTCCTAACTTCCTGCTCATTCTAATTTGCTGTCCACTAGGAATTTTACAGTGGCAACCTTACTGGCTCACAAATTTCCTCAAGGCAGGGAGGTTCCTTTCTATTTGGTGCTCATCCTGCCATCACAACCGAGATCAATAACTCACCAAGAGGGGAACTTACAACTTACCATTCCATGGCTTCACAAATCATATTTACATAAAATTTAGATGGATTTTTTTTTTTTTTTTACAGTATTTAAGCTAGTAAAGAATGAAAAAGGATGCCCCTAACATAAATGTGAGAATCACAATTACAATCCTGTGTGAAGGTTAAGGTCCTTAAACTGGATCTATCAAGATTAAACACTTCCTAGGCATGTGATTTTCAGTTGTAAGCTGTAAGGGTTTGCCTTGCACTGAAACCATAAATTTGGTCAAAAATGGCATGCAGCATCAGCCACATGGGCTACAGGGGACACCAAGTGACAATGACGTATTATTTTCTCTCTCATCCTCTTCCTAAAGTTTTTGTTCTCTATTTCTTTATTTTTCTTTCTTCACAACCTTCCTGAATGAGATTAGATAACTTTATTTCAGCATTCTAACACTTTCTCACACTCTCCAGTGAAAAAGGTAAGAAAACTGCTGTGATTTACAGTAGTCTATAGAAATATGTGATCAATATTCTGAGGGAGGGAGGGAAGGAGGCTCTAATCTTGTGTGATTCTGCTGATAAGTGCAGGTGTCTTGATAGTGTCACGCTAACTATGGAACAGTGAGGGAATATGAAATGAACTGTTGGATTTATGAAATCTCAGTTAACTGTTGGACTGAACCACAAGAAAATGGACACACCTTGTGCCAAAGACAAAATGGAGTAGAGGTCAGGTGACCCCCTCCTGCACTGTGAATAAACAGATCTGTCACATCTGAATTAGCTTTGGGGAAAACACATTGAAATGCAAAACCCTTATATTCAGGAATGGAGCTAACAAATTCTGTTGTAGCCAGACTGATTCCACAGCCAAGAGCACCTATTCATCAGAATGGACCACATTCAGACGCCATTGTGGGACAATGGTTCCATATCCAGGAATATTGTATGAATCATCCAAGGGGAGAGAGTCCTTAGTCACCTGACTGACACCCCAACCTGACAAGTTTTTATCTTAAAAGGTATCTCTGGACAGAGAGGGCAGAACAGCCAGAGAAGGTCCTTTCCAGCCAGAACAGCTGTGAGACAGTTCCAACTCAGCAGGAGCTCTGCTGACAACATCATCTAACTACTGCAGCAGAGAAATTGCAAGGTGACTTTGGAACTCTCTCACCTGCAAAAGTGAACCAAGATTTCCATAGAACCAGAGAAAAAGTACAGCACAGAAGGAGGCCATTCAGCCCATCGTGTCCGCGCCAGTCCAATAAACTAGCCGCCCAAACTAATCTCAACTTCCAGTACCTGGTCCATAGCCCCACAGGTTACAGCACTTCAGGTACATGTGGGTCTCTGTCTCCACCACCACTCCTGGCAGCGAATTCCAGACACCCACCACCCTCTGGGTGAAAATGTATCCCCTCATGTCCCCTCTAATCCTTCTACCAATCACCTTAAATCAGTGTATCCTGGTAACTGACCTCCCCACCAGGGGAAACAAGTCCTTCCTGCCCACTCTATTTAGGCCCCTCATAATTTTGTATACCTCAATCAAGTCACCCCTCAGCCTCCTCAGTTCCAGGGAAAACAACCCTAGCCTATCCAATCTTTCCTCATAGCTGCAACCTTCAAGCCCGAGCAACATTCTTGTAAATCTCCTCTGTACTCTCTCCAGAGCAATTATGTCCTTTCTGTAATGTGGTGACCAGAGCTGCACGCAATACTCCAGCTGTGACCTAACCAGCATTTTATACAATTCCAGCATCACCTCCCTGCTTTTGTACTCCAGACCTCGGCCAATAAAGGAAAGCAATGAATAATGCCTTCTTCACCAGTCTATCTACCTATCCTGCTACCTTCAGGGATCTGTGGACATGCACTCCAAGGTCTCTCATTTCTTCTATCCCTCTCAATATCCTCCCATTTATGATGTATTCCCTCACTTTATTTGCCCTCCCTAAATGCAATACCTCACACTCGACTTCAGATTAAGGCTTAACCACAAGGAGTCTGAAACACTTCATCCTTTTCAAGATGAAGAATTTTCAGGCCTGCACCACTGAAAGATTTCCTCCCAAAAAGCTTCTGAAGGTTTTCTTAAAAGAATGAACTCCCTTACTGCAACTGGACTCTAACTGCATGTTACCACTCTACTATTGCTATTTTTTCTTGTGTGTGTGTGTATGTGTGTGTGTGGGGTGGGGGGGGGGGTGGGGGAATGCATGACTGGGTGAGGTTGCAAATATTTTTCGGTTATTGTGTAAAATAAATACATTTCTTTTTTAACCTACGAGAAAACCTGTCGTTTGTCTATTTATTTGACCCCTAAAACACTCAGAGACAAAACACTATTTTTAAAAACACTATCTGCGGTCAGTTGAGAGGTGAAAAGTGGAAGACACCCACACCACCTCCATCCTGTCTGTGCCAGCAGGTTAAACTCCATCTCTGAGAATTCTATATAATTTACTCTAATGCACAAAAGGATAAAGCTATTTTTAGTCATGGTAGCAAACAGAGAAACATCTGGACTGTAGCTAAGTATCTGTGAATCATTCGACTTTGAAATTAAATTAAAAGGGAAATGAATAAAAGAATTGAGATAATTACCAAGTGATGCTATGTTTCTGTCAACAAACAAATAACTTCACTATTTCCCCATGAGACTTTACATTGGATCTTTCTTATTTATTGTTTTAAGTTATGAATTTACAAAGGTTCCAGATTTCTTTAGCTGGCCACCCAAATTCAGTTTCCGAATGTGAACTTCCACTGAGGTTAACTATACCACATACTGTGTTGGTTCAAAAGGTACCCTTTTTCCCGCATAGTACAAAAGAGATTTTAAAAAAGGCTTGGAATTATGACTTAAAAATTCTTTCTTTGTATATACTGTCAAAAGGAGAACATCGTGATTCTTGCTTAATGTTTTCTACCAGCACATTTATTACTCACTTTTGAGTCAAATGTCTCAATTGGCAGTTGCTACAATACAGAAAGTAAAGATGCTGAAGCTTGCAAATTCAAAAAGTCAAAAAACTCTATGTAGAATCCAAGGAAATTTCTGTCTGTCAAAGTCAGCAAACTGAGTTTACAAATCCAATCTCAGACACAATCTATTTTAATCCATTCATTTAGAGTTAAAATCCGGTCCAATATTGCAGAATGAACAAGAGCGTTTTTTTTTGGCAGAGGAGTGGTGAGGAGAGAAAGGATGAGGATTAAAGCACTGACAATTGATTGTTATAGGGAATGCCTAGGAAGGGATCAATGCAAAGGCCTACAGGGTGCTCCTATATTGGGAGAAAGAGAACTCATCAAGCCAGAACAATGGAATCCCACAGTCTGGAGCAGAATTAAGCACATGTACTTGTTTGAGATGAATAACTTTATGTGGTTATCTTTTTTTCAATGTATTGAGTACTTCCCTTTAACAACAACTTGTCTTTATACAGTGCCTTTAACATAGTAAAACATCCCAAGGTGTTTCACAGGAGCATTATCAAACAAAATGTGACACCGCACCACGTAAGGAGATATTAGGGCAGATGACCAAAAGCTTGGTCAAAGAGATAGGTTTTAAGGAGCGTCTTAAAGGAGGAAAGAGAGGCAGAGAGGTTCAGGGAAGGAATTCCAGGGCTTAGGGTCTCGGCAGCTGAAGACATGGCTCCCAATGTTGGGGCTATTAAAATTGGGGTTGCTTCAGGGGCTAGAATTGGAGAAGCACAGCTATCCTGGGGGTTTAGGTAAGGTTGGAGGGGATTACAATGATAGGGAGAGGTGAGGCCACGGAAAGATTTTTAAAACAAAGATAAGAATTTTAAAATTGATGCATTAACTGGGAGTCAACGCAGGTCAGTGAGCACGGGGATGATGGGTGAATGGGACATGGTGCAAGTTAACGCCAAATTTATGGGGGGGGGGGCTTTGATCATGTGAGGTAGCAAAAGGTATGGATGAGTGGCGTGGAGTTGGGCGATATTACGGAGGTGGAAATAGGTGGTCTTCATGATGGCGGGGAACTGTGGTTGGAAGTTCATTTTAGGGTCAAATACAACACTGAGGTTGCGAACAGTCTGGGTCAGCCTCAGACTCTTGCCAATAAGAGGGATAGAGTCAGTGGGTAGGGAATGGTGTTTACGATGAGGATAAAAGACAATGGCTTCACTCTTCCCAATATTTAGCTGGAGGAAACTTCCATCTGGATGCAAGCAGTCAGCCAATTTAGAGACAGTGGAGGGGTCAAGAGAGGTGTACTGAGGTAGAGCAGGGTGTCATCAGCATACTTGTAGAAACTGACGCTTTGATTTCAGATGATGTCGCCGAGGGGCAGCAAGCAGATGAGAAATAGGATAAGCCAAGGATAGATCCTCAAGGGGACATCATAGGCAATGGTGCGAGAGTGGGAAACTAAGCTATTGCAGGTTATTCTCTACTGCAGGCTGTTCTCAGGCTATGACTAGATAGGTAAGAATAGAACCAGGTGATTCAGGCTCCACTCAGTTGAACGATGGTGGAGAGGCGTTGGAGGAGGATGGCATGGACAACTGTGTCAAAGGCTGTGGACAGGTTGAGAAGAAAAAGATGGTGTAGTTTACCACTGTCACAGTCACACTGAATGACATTTGTGACTTTGATCAGAGCCATTCTGGTACTGTGACAGAATGGAAATCTGATTGGAGGGAATCAAACATGGAGTTCTGGGAAAGATGGGCATGTATTTAGGTGGGGGCAGCACATCCAAAGACTTTGGAGAGGTAAGGGAGGTTGGAAACCAGGCGGTAGTTTGCAAGATGGTAGGATCAAGGTTTTTTTTGACGAGAGATGCCATTACATCCTTGGTCCAAACATGGACAAAAAAGCTGAATTTCAGAGTTGAGGTGAGAGTGACTGCCCTTGAAATCAAGGCAGAAAATTCTCCACAGGCTTTATTTTTATTTGTTTTATGGGATGTGTGTGTCACTGGCAAGGCCAATATTTCTTGCCCATCCCTAATTGCCCCCAAAAAGGTTGTGGTGAGCTGCCTTCTTGAACTGCTGCAGTACATCTGGTGTGCGTACATTCAGTGCTGTTAGGAAGGGTGTTCCAGGATTTTGATCCAACGACAGTGAAGGAATGACGATACATTTCGAAGTCAGGATAGTGTGTGGCTTGGAGGGAAACTTGCAGATGGTGGAATTCTCTTGTCCTTCTAGGTGGAAGAAGTCACTGGTTTGGAAGGTGCTATCGAAGAAGGCGTGATGAGTGGCTGCAGTGCATCTTGCAGATGGTACACACTGCTGTTACTGTGCGTCGGTGGTGGAGGAGGGACTGAATTTTTAAGGTGGTGGATGGGGGTGCTGATCAAGCGGGCTGCTTTGTCCTGGATGCTGTCGAGCTTCCTGAGTGTTGTTGGAGATGTACTCATCCAGGCAATTGAGGGGTATTCCACCACATTCTTGACTTGTGCCTTGTAGATGATGGATAGGCTTTGGGAAGTCAGGAGGGTTACTCGCTGCAGGATTCCCAGCCTCTGACCTGCTCTTGTAGCCAGAGTCTACCTAGTGCAAAGGAAGATGGTTGCAGTTGTTGGAGCCCAATCATATCAGCCCCAGGCATCACTGCAGGAGTTCCTTAGGGCAGTGACCTAGACCCAACCATCTTCAGCTGCTTCATCAGTGACCTTTTCATCCTCAAAAGGTCAGAAGTGGGGACGTTCACTGATGATTGCACAGTCTTCAGTTCCATTCACAACTCCTCAGATAATGAAGCAGTCCGTGCCCACGCGCAGCAAGACCTGGACAACATTCAGGCTCGAGCAGATAAGTAGCAAGTAACTCTAGCAACACGCACAAGCGCCAGATAATGACCATCTCCAACAAGAGAGAGTCTACACACCTCCCCATGACTTTCAACAACATTATCGTCGCTTAATCCCCCACCATCAACATCCTCGGGGTAACTATTGGCCAGAAACTCAACTGGATCACTCACATAAATACTGTGGCTACAAGAGCAGGTCAGGGGCTGGGTATTCTATGACGAGTCACTCACCTGTAGACTCCCCAAAACATTTCCATCGTCTCCAAGACACATGTCAGGAGTTTGATGGAATACTCTTCACTTGCCTGAATGAGTGCAGCTCCAACAACACTCAGGATGACTGACAACATCCAGGACAAAGTAGTCCACATGGCACCCCATCGACCACCTCAAGTATTCACTCCCTCCCCCACTGGTGCATTGTGGCAGCAGTGTGTATCATTTACAAGATGCACTGCAGCAACGTGCCAAGGCTCCTTTGACATTACCTTCTAAACCCATGACCTCTACTACCTCGGAGAACAAAGGCAACAGGTACATGGGAACACCACCACTTGTAAGTGCCCTTCCAAGACATGTGCACCATCCTGACTTGAAAATGTATCACTGTAACTTCATTGTCGCTGGGCCAAGATCCTGTAACTTCCTACCTAATAGCAGTGGGGGTGTACCAAAACCATACAGACAGCAGCTCACCACCACCTTTTCAAGGACAATTAGGAATGGACAATAAATGCTGGATGCACATATCCCATTAACAAATAAAAAAAAAAATTGAACGGTTGGGGGACAATATCTAAGGAGAATGAACCATTAACAATATCAGCTAACATGGGATATAAAACAAGAAATGCTGGAACCACTCAGCAGGTCATGCTGCCAGACCTGCTGAGTAGTTCCAGCATTTCTTGTTTTATATTTCAGATTTCCAGCATCCACAGTATTTTGCTTTTATTTCAGTTAACACGGGAATGGGTTAGCAGTTTATTAGGAATAGGGTTGAGGGAGCAGGAGGTGGGTGTCATGGACAAGATGAGCTCGAAGAGGGCATGAGGAGAGATAAGAGAAAAACTAGAGAAAGATGTGAGTTCAGGGCTAGGGCAGGGGGAACCTTAGAGGAAATTTGACCTGGTGGGTTCGGGGAAGGGAGGAAAGCAGCAGAGGCAGCTGAATGAATGGTCTCAATCTTAGTGACAAGGAACTCCAGCAGCTCCTCACATTTGTTGTTGGAGGTGAGGGTGGAAGAGACAGGGAAGAGGGGTTTAAAAATATGGTGCGCAGTAGAGAAAAGAAGCCTGGGGTTATCTTTACAATCCAGGATGATTCTGGAAAAGTTTTGGTAGATGAGATCAGGACCAGATAGTGTCAGATCTGGCTAAACCTGCTGTCTACCATATACATTCAAGTCTGTGTTCCTCGGACTTAAGGGAGCGGAGAGGGGGGCTGTACCAGGGCAACAACCAGGGTGAGAGAGAGTAATGGTTTTAATGGAGACTTGGGCATCAAAGATGGAGGTGATAGTGTGGTTTAGCAGATTGGTAGCTGCAGAAATGTCATGGTGTTTGGAGCCAAAGGCTTGACAGGTGTGATTTTGAAAGTACAATTTTAAGTGAATTGGGAGAGTTTTTTTCAGGGCAGACACAGAAGGAAGTAGGGTTGGGACTTGGAAGAAAAGTGATACAAGGAAGCGATCAGATGGCTTTATCTGTAATTGATATGATGGAACTTGCAAGATAATGTGAAATGGCAAAGTCAAGGGGGTGGCCATGAATATGGGTGGTGCAGTTTTCATGGAGAAAGAGATTTAGGGAGAACAGGAGGGCAATGAACTCAACTGAACAGTTATCAGTGATCAATAGCATGATCAGTTGAGATGGAGGCCTAGGGGATTAAAATGTTATTAGAACCTTCTGATTGTATTATTTCCTTAGAACAATCTCTACAACTTATTTAACATATTAATAAGCCTCTCATCGGCAACGCATATTGGAAATTTGAGAAGGTACTGCTCAAAATTCTCTTCCCGTAATGAATAACAGTGAGAGAGAAAATTAACTACTCACAATATTACCCCATAGCATCTTTAACTGAATATTAAAGAATGATGACTGCTTTCCCACATTTATTTTAAATTTCCCCATTGAGTTTTCTTTCTCTCCCGTAATGAAGAATTCAGCTTCCTTTCAGTATTGCTCTTGGTGGCACAGCTGAGAGCTAGAACTCTGCAATATAACATTCTGGACAATTATTATTTTGTTAGAATATGAAATTAGATGCTTTACCTGCTCAGGAAAAAATTCTTGTAGAAATGTTCCCAGTAAGATGATTCCTAGTCCTTCAGGGTCTAATTTGCTCTTCATAATGTTTACACTGAAACAAAGAAAACTTTATACTGAAATAGCCACATCAAACAATGTATGCAGACTACAATCAGAGTTTTCAGATCTAGATTACGCAAAATATACAATGGCATTTGGTTGTTCACAGAAAATAAACCAAGCCAGACCTGTCACACATCTTTATGTAATACATTAATTATGTGCTTTTGTAAATTTATGGTTCCAATAATAACTTGTATTCATATAGCACCTTTAACGCAGCACATACCTGGCGGCTCACCAGGCTAAAAGGGGTCATGAAATATCTTTAGCAAACAGGGTTAAGGAAAATCCCAAAGCCTTTTATTCATATATAAGGAGAAAGAGGGTATCTAGAGAAAGGATTGGCCCACTAAAGGACAAAGGAGGAATGTTATGCTTGGACTCAGAGAAAATAGGTGAGATTCTAAACGAGTACTTTGCATCGGTATTCACCGAGGAGAGGGACATGACGGATGTTGAGGTTAGGAACAGATGTTTGATTACTCTAGGTCAAGTCGGCATAAGGAGGGAGGAAGTGTTGGGTATTCTAAAGGGCATTAAGGTGGACAAGTCCCCAGGTCCGGATGGGATCTATCCCAGGTTACTGAAGGAAGCGAGAGAGGAAATAGCTGGGGCCTTAACAGATATCTTTGCAGCATCCTTAAACACGGGTGAGGTCCCGGAGGACTGGAGAATTGCTAATGTTGTCCCCTTGTTTAAGAAGGGTAGCAGGGATAATCCAGGTAATTATAGACCGGTGAGTCTGACGTCAGTGGTAGGGAAGCTGCTGGAGAAGATACTGAGGGATAGGATCTATTCCCATTTGGAAGAAAATGGGCTCATCAGTGATAGGCAACATGGTTTTGTGCAGGGAAGGTCATGTCTTACCAACTTAATAGAATTCTTTGAGGAAGTGACAAAGTTGATTGATGAGGGAAGGGCTGTCGATGTCATATACATGGACTTCAGTAAGGCGTTTGATAAGGTTCCCCATGGCAGGCTGATGGAGAAAGTGAAGGCGCTTGGGGTCCAAGGTGTACTAGCTAGATGGATAAAGAACTGGCTGGGCAACAGGAGACAGAGAGTAGCAGTAGAAGGGAGTTTCTCAAAATGGAGACGTGTGACCAGTGGTGTTCCACAGGGATCCGTGCTGGGACCACTGTTGTTTGTGATATACATTAATGATTTGGAGGAAAGTATAGGTGGACTGATTAGCAAATTTGCAGACGACACTAAGATTGGTGGAGTAGCAGATAGTGAAGGGGACTGTCAGAGAATACAGCAGAAT
This sequence comes from Heterodontus francisci, assembly GCF_036365525.1. Lineage (NCBI taxonomy): Eukaryota > Metazoa > Chordata > Chondrichthyes > Heterodontiformes > Heterodontidae > Heterodontus > Heterodontus francisci. The sequence continues at coordinate 159,238,803 of NC_090372.1, read as the reverse complement.
ATAGATAGATTAGAGAGTTGGGCAGAGAAATGGCAGATGGAGTTCAATCAGGGCAAATGCGAGGTGATGCATTTTGGAAGATCCAATTCAAGAGTGAACTATACAGTAAATGGAAAAGTCCTGGGGAAAATTGATGTCCAGAGAGATTTGGGTGTTCAGGTCCACTGTTCCCTGAAGGTGGCAACGCAGGTAAATAGAGTGGTCAAGAAGGCATACGGCATGCTTTCCTTCATCGGACGGGGCATTGAGTACAAGAGTTGGCAGGTCATGTTACAGTTGTATAGGACTTTGGTTCGGCCACATTTGGAATACTGCGTACAGTTCTGGTCGCCACATTATCAAAAGGATGTGGATGCTTTGGAGAGGGTGCAGAGGAGGTTCACCAGGATGTTGCCTGGTATGGAGGGCGCTAGCTATGAAGAGAAGTTGAGTAGATTAGGATTATTTTCATTAGAAAGACGGAGGTTGAGGGGGGACCTGATTGAGGTGTACAAAATCATGAGAGGTATAGACAGGGTGGATAGCAAGAAGCTTTTTCCCAGAGTGGGGGTTTCAATTACTAGAGGACACGAGTTCAAAGTGAAAGGGGAAAAGTTTAGGGGGGATATGCGTGGAAAGTTCTTTACGCAGAGGGTGGTGGGCACCTGGAACGCATTGCCAGCGGAGGTGGTAGATGCGGGCACGATGGAGTCTTTTAAGATGTATCTGGACAGATACATGAATGGGCAGGAAGAAAAGAGATACAGAAGCTTAGAAAATAGGCGACATGTTTAGAGGGAGGATCTGGATCGGCGCAGGCTTGGAGGGCCGAAGGGCCTGTTCCTGTGCTGTAATTATCTTTGTTCTTTGTTCTTTGTTCACATTCGCGAGGGCAATTAGGGATGGGCAACAAATGCTGGCCACATCCCATGAAAGAAAAAAAGATATTTCACAGAAGAGAAATGGATGCCAAATAGAATTAAGGGAAGAATTTTGGGAGTGTCTGAAGAAATTGTTGAAAGTACAGACTTTTGGGAGGCTTTTAAAGGTGGGGAGAGGTGTAGCAAGGTAAGGACATTTATGGAGAGCTTCAGAGTGCAAGGCTAGGATGGCTGAAGGCTCTCTTAATCATAGTGGAATGGAGGAAATGGAGGAAGTAGAAGTACAGAGGAGTGGAGCACACAACCCAGGATATATTGCTGCAGTAGGGTTGGCATAACCCTGGAGGAATCTATAAATGAAAAGAAGAACTTTGAATTCAATGTGTTTGGGTAGGGGGCAACTACAGGGATGATGGGCGAGTGGAATTAGTGCATGATAGGATGTAGTTGGCAGAGTTTTGGACAAGTTGGGAGCTTATGATGGGTGGAGCTCAGGACATTGGCAAGGAAACATTGGAGAAGTCAGATATGGAGGTGATGGCTTGGATAAGGGTTTTTAGCAATGATGGGAATGAGAGAAGGGCAAAATGAAGTGATGTTGCAGACATGGAAAAGGTGATGGATATGATACAGAGATTGAAGACTAGCTCAGGATCAAATGGGAAATCAAGATTGTGTACTATTGGGCAGAGGTTGAACAAGCTGTTGTAATGGGTAAGAGTGCCAAAGATATACAGGATGAATTTGGTCACTCAATAAGTTGACAAAGTTATGGTTCATCCCTAACCTCTCAGAGAAGTAGTCAGATAGCATAGATGTTTGAGGAATTGATTGAAGGTGATAATAAAGAGGTACAGCTAGATGTTGCTAGGACAAAGGTATAAACTGAAAAATAGTCTGGTTAAGAGCAGCACATAGACAAGAAATAGGAGGGGTGAAGGATGGAACCTTGATTCATTTCCAAGGTGACTGTGTGGGTGAAAGTGGCAAAGTCATTGCAGGCGATGTACTAGCTATGTTCGGGCAGCAGGAGTGGAACCAAATGAAGGAGGCTGGCCACTAAAAGGCTGTGGAGGAATGCAGAATAGTCAACCACATCGAAAATAGAACGACCAAGGAAGACGAGGAGCGACATTATGTCCTGGTCGTAATTGTAGCAACAAAGGATGTTGCTGATGGCTTTAACCAGAATGGTCTCAGTGCTGCAGGTAGTTCAGAAGTTCGACTGAACAAAAGGTGGTGTCAATGCACACGAGAGGCAGCTGCAGAAAGTTAGTGATGGAAACAGGGGTGAGAGGAAGGTTAAATGGGAAACTAGGGGATGGAAACTGTAGAATAAAAATGTGCTGTGAGAGACAATCAGGGGAAGCTTTTAACTTTGGTGGAAACTTAAAACAATTGGTAGTCAATGGAAAAGAAAATCGGGCAGTGTGTATGACACGGCAGATCTGATCGTGCCTGCTTTATGCCACCACGGACATTGAAAGTTTCGCTCAGTGTGGAAGGAAGTGATGATAAATCAGACAGCAAAGTACACAAAATGGAACAAGAATTTAAAAAGGGAGCATAGAAGAGAATATGCTTTGCAGGAGAGCTTTCTAATTGATCTTAAATTGTGGGAGGAAAAATTGAAATTAGCAATCAAAGCTAAGTGAGGGCTAACTACTGCAGCTAGTGGCATATCAGCCTTTGATAGTGGTGCTGGGTTTAGAATTAATCCACTGCAAATAAATCACCAGTACTGACTTTGGTATAAATGAAGTGGTAATAAACTAGGAAAGGAAAATTAAAATATTATTTGATGCCACAGGATCTACAAGAACAGTCATTTTCAAATAAACATAAACACTTATAGCTTCATTTCTGTAATAGAGTTGAAGTATCATGAAGGTCACTTGGCCCCAACTATAACTTATGTTTATACTGTTCAAATCTTCGCCCTGCTCCTCATTCCTCTCTCCACAGCAGTGGTGCCAGATTTAAACTGCTGTTGGCTTTTTTGCCAGCACAATCTGGTACTATTCAAAACTATTTGCATTGCATCGCCTTTTTTGGGAGAAAAACTCACATCAGGTCATTTGTGTTTCACTTCTTATGAAAGCAAAGACAAAGTAGAATCCAAGATTCCATTTGTCAGCATTTAAAAATTGTACTGCATTGTGTAGAGGAGAAAAAAAATCCTCTGATTAATCAGATGTGTTCAATGTGCTTTCCTTCTAACAGGATCTCAATTTTGATACTTAAAGGCTAGGACCAGGAGCAATACTTTGCAGGCACACTTTTGAATTAGAAATACCTTTTAAGCTGCCCATAGTGATTAAGGATGGTTAAATGAACCAACTATATTAAGATCAGAGTAACAATTACAGGTTCACAGGCACATTGTATATTTCCTTCAAATTCATATTGAGAACATAAGACTAAGATGATAAGAAACAGGAGCAGGAGAAGGCCATTTGGCCCCTTGAGTTTGCTCCGTCATTCAATAAGATCATGGCTTATCTGACTGTGGCCTTAACTCCACTTTCCTGCCTGGCCCCAATAACCTTTGATTCTGTTTTAGATCAAAATACTGTCTAGCTCAGCCTTGAATATATTCAATGACCCAGACACCACTGTTCTCCGGGGTAGAGAATTCCAAAGATTAATGACACTGAGAGAAGAAAGTCCTCCTCATCACTGCCTTAAATGGGAGACCCCTTATTTTGAATCTGTGCCTCCTAGTTCTAGATTCCCCCATAAGCGGAAACATCCTCTCAGCATCTGCCCTGTTAAGCCCCCTCAGAATGTTATATGTTTCAATAAGATAGCCTCTCATTCTTCTAAGCTCCAATGCCATAGGTCAAACCTGCTCAACTTTTCCTCATAAGACAACCTCTTCACCCCAGGAATCAACCTAATGAACCTTCTCTGAACTGCCTCCAACACAGGTATATCCCTCCTTAAATAAGGAGACCAAAACTGTATGCAGTACTCTAGGTGTGGTCTCACCAACACCCTATAGAGTTGTAGCAAGACTGCCCTACTTTTTAACTCCAAACCCTTGCAATAAAGGCCAACATTCCATTTACCTTCTTAATTACTTTCTGTACCTGCATGCTAACATTTTGCGATTCATGTATGAGAACACCCTGTGTACCAAGGCTTTCTGCAGTCTTTCTCCATTTAAATAATATTCTGCTTTTCTATTCTTCCCGCCAAAGTGGACAACCTCAAATTTTCCAGCATTGTAGTCCATCTGCCAAATTTTTGCCCACTCACTTAACCTATCTAAATCTCTTTGCGGACTCTGTGTCCTCAAAACTTGCTTTCCTACCTATCTTTGTATCAACAACAAATTTGGCTACAATTCATTCAGTTCCTTCATCCAAGTCATTAATACAGATTGTAAATAGTTGAGGCCCCAGCACTGATCCACGTGACACCCCACTAGTTACTGTTTGCCAACCTGAAAATGACTCATTTATCCTGACTCTCTGTTTCCTGTTAGTTAGCCAATCCTCTATTCATGCTAATAGGTTGCCCTCAACACCATGAGTTCTTATCTTGTGCATAAACTTTTATGTGGCACCTTATGGAAGATAGAAGTTGATTCTGACCATGAAAAGTTCAAAATTAAATGCATGTTACAATGTTTTCTTATTTTTGGGCATTTCAACACACATTAATGGAACAGGTTTACAGACCATTCATATATATTCCAGACAGTGAAAGATTACAGATATGCATTCAGTAAATTGGCCAGGCTTTATGAGCTTCAATGGCATTTGTTTGAGATCATTAGCTGCAAAGCAGTTGGTAACCATAATTTGGTCAAGTAAAGCTAGATATTTAATTTTAATCATTTTAGAATACATTCAAAATAAATTCAGAGTTGTGCATGTTTTGCAATTGCATTCTGTCAATATTGATTAGCTTTGTTCTGGCCAACACTTAGTTAGTAAATGGTTATTGCTTTAAGACATCACAGTTCATTTCCTAAGCCAGTAAGTTATACAACATGCTCATGGGGAACTCTTCAACTTTAATCCATTTGGGTCCTGGTTAGCAGCATGTGATTTGCAACATTACTTTGAAATAAGTGCTATGGGAGCACACTGGGTTATTTGTTGATTTTTATATACTACTGATATATTGTGGCAGTGCTTAACCATGATTTTGTATTATTTCTTTGCTTCAGGGAATGTTTTGATTAAGTTACGTGAAAATTGTGGAATTCTTCAAAGTGTGAGCACAGAGGTTTTCCAAACAATACAAACACCAATTCATCCTCTTTGAAAGAACACACAACCATGTGAACAAAAGGGCAATAAAAGGCAATCAATACTCATCACATAACTTAGATCACAGATTTGTTATAGCACGGAAGGAGGCCATTCGGACATCGTGTCTGTGCCGGCTCACCGAAAGAACAGCTTACTTAGTACCACTCCCTGGCCTCTCCCCGTAGCACTGCACATTCTTCCTTTTCAGATAACAATCCAAAGGTGAAACCTTGTGCACACTCTACCTAATTGACAATAATTCTAACTTATGGAGGAGGCAAAAAAAAGCAGAGAAAAAAGACCTGAGGCCAATTTCAGTAAAAACTTGGGAAATTCCACCGTAACTCCCTAAAGCAATCAAGAATGCTCCAAGAGACAATGGTTAACAGGAATATATCAACAGTCATACTTAACTAACCCACCAGTGAAATATGTCCCAATGTTCTCAGTGACACTGGACCCATTTGTCCCAAAGGTCACAGATTTCCTAACTGACTTTATCTGTAATACCCTCCAATAGCCTTGTCTGCTGAACATTTATCCATCACCCTCTTGAAATTCATTACATCCTCCACTTGCATTGCCTCCATCTAAACTATTCCTAATATTCACCACGCTCTATGCAAATAGGTTGTAGCTTAACTATGCATACACTTTCATCTAAGTTTGAATTCATCTCCTCCTGTCCTAGAGCTTGCATTAATGTTGAATATTTCCCTGGCATCCAGTACATCTAGCTCTTTTAGAATCTTAAATATCTCAATAAAATTACCTGTAAGCCACTTTTTTTCTAATATAAACATCCCTAGTATCCAGAGTCTTTCCACATACTCAGGCATCCAATCCTATTTATCAAATTACTCATCATTATTTGTATTCCCTTCAAGGTTAGATATTTCAGATGTAAAATACTGTCCATAATTCTCTCTCTTTGGCCTCCTTGTCTCGAGAGACAATGGGTAAACGCCTAGAGGTGGTCAGTGGTTTGTGCAGCAGCACTTGGAGTGGCTAGAAAGGCCAATTCTAGAGAGACAGACTCTTCAGATAAAATTGGTTGTCAGGCTGTTACACAGTTGTTTCTCTGCTTGCGCTTCTGTCTTTTTTCCTGCCAACTGCTAATTCTCTTCGATTCACCACTCTTTAGCCCCGCCTTTATGGCTGTCCGCCAGCTCTGGCGATCACTGGCAACTGACTCCCACGACTTGTGGTCAACGTCACAGGACTTCATGTCGTGTTTGCAGACGTCTTTAAAGTGGAGACATGGACTCCCGGTGGGTCTGATACAAGTGACGAGCTCGCTGTACAATGCGTCCTTGGGGATCTTGCCATCTACCATGCAGCTCACATGGCCAAGCCATCTCAAGCGCCACTGGCTCAGTAGGGTGTATATGCTGGGGATGTTGGCCGTCTCGAGGACTTCTGCATTGGAGATACTGTCTTGCCACCTGATACCAAGGATTCTCCGGAGGCAGCGAAGATGGAATGAGTTGAGATGTCGCTCTTGGCTGACATATGTTGTCTAGGCCTCGCTGCCGTAGAACAAGGTACTGAGGACACAGGCTTGAAACACTCGGACTTTTGTGTTCTGTGTCAGTGCGCCATTTTCCCACACCCTCTTGGCCAGTCTGGACATAGCAGCAGACGCCTTTCCCATGCGCTTGTTGATTTCTGCATCAAGAGACAGGTTACTGGTGATAGTTGAGCCTAGGTAGGTGAACTCTTGAATCACTTCCAGAGCGTAGTTGCCGATATTGATGGATGGAGCATTTCTGACGTCCTGTCCCATGATGTTTGTTTTCCTGAGGCTGATGGCTAGCCAAATTCGTTGCAGGCAGCCGCCATCCTGTCGGTGAGTCTCTGCAGACACTCTTCTGTGTGGGATGTTAATGCAGCATCGTCAGCAAAGAGGAGTTCCCTGATGAGGACCTTCCGTACTTTGGTCTTCGCTCTAAGACGGGCAAGGTTGAACAACCTGCCATCTGATCTTGTGTGGAGGGAAATTCCTTCTTCTGAAGACTTGAACACGTGAGAGCAGCAGTGAGAAGAAGATCCCGAACAGTGTAGGTGCGAGAACACAGCCCTGTTTCACGCCACTCAGGATAGGAAAGGGGTCTGATGAGGCACCGCTATGCTGAATTGTGCCTTTCATATTGTCATGGAATGAGGTGATGATACTTAGTAGCTTGGGTGGATATCCGATCTTTGCTAGTAGTCTGAAGACACCACGTCTGTTGACGAGGCCAAAGGCTGTGATGAGATCTATGAAAGCAACGTAGAGGGGCATCTGTTGTTCGCGGCATTTTTCCTGTAGCTGGCAAAGGGAGAACAGCATGTCAACGGTGGATCTCTCTACTTGAAAACCGCACTGTGCCTCAGGGTAGACACACTCAGCCAGCTTCTGGAGTCTGTTTAAAATGACTTGAGCGAAGACTTTCCCAACTATGCTGAGCAGGGAGATTCCACGATAGTTGTTGCAGTCACTGCGGTCACCCTTGTTCTTATAGAGGGTGATGATATTGACATTGCACATGTCCTGTGGTACTGCTCCCTCATCCCAGCACAGGCAAAGCAGTTCATGGAGTGCTGAAAGTATAGCAGGCTTGGCACTCTTGATTATTTCAGGGATAATGCCATCCTTTCCAGGGGCTTTTCCACTGGCTAGAGAGTCAATGACATCACTGAGTTCCGTTTTGTTGGCTCTTCGTCCAGCTCATCCATGACTGGCAGAGACTGGGCTGCATTGAGGGCGGTATCAGTGACATTTTCCCTGGAGTGCAGTTCTAGGTAGTGCTCAACCCAGCGGTCCATTTGCTTGTGTTGGTCAGTGATCGTGTCCCCTGATTTAGACTTGAGGGGGGGGGGGGGGGGAGCGGGGGCGATCTTCTTGACGGTTGGCCCAAAAGCTCTCTTAATGCCATCATACATTCCTCTGACGTTTCCAGTGTTGGAGGCCAGCTGAATATGACTGCATAGGTGTTGCCAGTGGTCATTTGCACAGCGCCTGGCTGTTCTTTGTGCAGCGCTTCTGGCAACTTTAAATGCTACGGATGTTAACTCTCTGGGGGCTTTCTTGTAGTTCAACAGTGCAGTGCAGGCTATGACAGGTTCCAGCTCTTCAAAGTGAGATTGAAACCAGTCTGCATTGCTTCTCACATTTGCTAAAGGTGGTCATTGCTGAGTCATAGATGACGTCTCTAATGTGCCCAGAATTACGTGTCAACTTATAACATTGGCAAAAGCTGACCAACAGATTCAAAAAAACTGAGAGCCCCAAAAAGCTAACAACTTTGAAATATTGGCCTGTAATATGTGAGGACAAGAGCTAGATTAAGAGTGCAGAAGGATATAAATTTTGTCATAACCTAAGGCACAGGTACACCCAGCATTCGGTCACCTTTATTATAGTACAGAACAGCATAGTTAGTAACAGCCATGATTTATAAACTACTGAAGCAGGATGTGAGTTCTGAAGACATGAGATTTACTGGATATGGGATTGTGCCTCTTGCGCAGAGATTTTGGTTTCCAACATCTGATTTGGAGCATTTTTAAAGTTTTAGAGCCTACCTTAATTCTGGGTGTTAATCCCAGTGTCATCTTAAATTGAATAAAATGCATTATCACTCCAAACATATTCTGTGTTTTATTTCCAAGCCCAGTGATTCCATAAGTACAATGATACACACTATCAAATAAAACCAGTTAATGTATTCAGAGCAGGGAACATCCCCCTTATCATAAAACAGCAGCTTTAACCATTATTGAAGAGAATAAACCATCACATAAACTCACAGCTGGACATACTCCAAAGTTCATTTGAGGAATATAAAAAAAATTTATTTGCTGCAATTTGGCCGCTTGTCTGTTAGTCTCTTCCTGCTAATTCTAAATCATTTCATTGCTGGGAAAAAAAATTTGAACTATTACCCAGTTCAAATTAAGCAATTTTAATAGAACGGCACAATGTTGTCTTTTTACACAATTTTAATTCTAATTAATATATAATCTGAATTAAGCAACTTCAGATTAAGAGTAGTTTATACTGGGGCCTAGATAGATTAGACAGGAAGGACCTGTTTCCCCTAGCGGAGAGGCCAATTAGCAGGGGGCACAGATTTAAGGTGATTGGTAGAAGGATTAAAGGGGATGTGAGGAAAAACCTTTTCACCCAGAGAGTGGTGGGTGTCTGGAATTCACTGCCCGGATTGGTGGTGGAGGTAGAAACCCCCAACTCTTTTAAAAGGTACCTGGACATGCACCTGAAGTGCTGTAACCTGCAAGGCTACAGACCAGGTGCCAAAAGGTGGGATTAGATCGGGCGGCTAGCTTTTTCAGCCAGCGCAGACACGATGGGCTGAATGGCCTCCTTCTGTACCGTAACTTTCTATGGTTCTATATATAAATTCTTTGGGAGAAACATTTCAGAAACATACTTTACAACTGTGCCTCTGAGAAACCATTACTGCATCTAAAATATTTTTGCCTTAGGTTTGTAATATGCAAAAGCAACAGCTGATTAATTCCAGTCCTATCCTTGTTTTGACAGACTATAGTCCCTCCTTCCAAATTTCCAATTCCAGTGAAAACAGCTGATTTTTCTTCTGGAACACTGACAGGCTAGCACATGGAGTGAAAAGCTTATGGTTGGCACGTCTGTTGCAGTTTTATATCGAATGTAATAGATTTATTTTTATCTCACAGTCTCTGTCTTATGTCTATTCTTACTCCTATTGATTTCCTGTCTCCCCTCATGTACTTTTCATCAACAAAAAACAAAAACAATTCAACTTATGAGTAACACAAACAAAATCAAAATGCATGCAATGCACAGAAAAGTGAAGCAGAAAAGGATCTGAATATCATTAGAAAGACATCAAGCTATCAAGGGAAATACACAGAAGTGAAAGAAATCGTGCGCATTTCAGCAATATTTAGAGTGCAGCCAAAAACATAAATAGAATGAGAACAATTCATTCGGATCATGGGGGATATTTTCCTCTCTCAGAACTCAGGAGACACTAGAAAGGCACAATGGTGCGCTGCGCTCGAGATGAGATAACTGCCATGTTTTCCCTCTCCCCGTTGTTTGCCTGGCTGCTGGTTAGTCCTTGCACCTAAAAAGTGGGAGCAAATCTGAGCCAGGAATTAATAGGTCTGTGAGTTTTACCTTAGTAGCGGGTAAACTTCTAACATAATAACATTGCATAACATGATTTAAAGTTGAATGGGTGTATCAGGAAAAGTGCAATGGGTGTATCAGGAAAAGTGCATGGACTTGCAAAGGGCATGTCACGTTTGACTAATTTAATTGCATTTTGAGTGCATCACAGATCGTATTGATAAAGGGTATGCAGTGATGTCGCACATTTGGATTTTTAGAAGGTGCTTAATAAGGTACCAAGTAAGAGACTTATTGCGAAGACTGAGATACAGGATATTAAAGATAATGTAGTCACATGGATAGAGGGTAGCCTGCTGGAATGAAAGGAAAAAAAAACAAACAATTCTTAACAGAGTGAAACGACAGAGGAATGCTGATTCACAGACTTTTAATAAGAGGGCACCAAAAGGCAAAGCGGATCCTGGTTTTATATATTGAGTCATTAAATATAAAAGCAAGGAAATAATGTTGAATTTATACAAGATATTGATTCGGATGTAGTTGAAGGGCTAAGTTACTGCACATTCAAGACAGCAAAGTGGTCCATGTACTCGTCCATTTCTGCAGTAAAGTCAATTAACAGTTATGATGATCAATAGAAATACAGAAGTAAGGCAATTTACTGTTTTATTGTTAAGAACTATAAATGAAACACTTTTTGCTTTAAGGTTTTATACATTACTATAGGAAACACTTACTATTCAGGTTCTGACACCAAGTCCAAAGCTTTCATCACATCCTCCAGCATTGTGTCTGGTATAAATCCATTATCTACAAGGAAACAAAAAAAATCTTTGATGGAATAAAAGCTCAGTAACTCAGTAAAACTGATGGAAGAATGTTGGCTCCAATTTATCATCCTTTGAGAAAACAACTGAAGGTCAGAATCCTGAAGCTTAATAGTTTTGCTGTCTACTCATAGCAATGAAATGTTAGGGTTATTGAGCCATTAAACAAGTTAATCGCAATTAAAATTTTTAATGTCACTTAATCTTCGTTTAGTTGCATACTTAATTGATAAAACGACTGCATCCACTTCAAGTTCGTTTCATTACAATGCTTTATTATTTAAGAAGCAACCCAGCATAAAAACCCTGGAGGATAAAAGCTTTTAATCTGAATCACAGCAACACTAACCTGCAGGCCATGATTGGGGATTCAATGAGCAATAGACTTGTGGGAGCCCACTGCTAAAGGAGAGATGGTTTACAGCTGGTTTTCAGCTCTATGTTGAACACCACTGACAGATACTGCTACACTCATAGTCTACTGATAATGGTGCGCACGCGTAAATGGACATAATGGCTGCACACGTACAGACCATGACAAAAAAACAAAAAGAACAAAGAACAGTACAGCACAGGAACAGGCCATTCGGCCCTCCAAGCTTGCGACGATCTTGATGCCTGCCTAAACTAAAACCTTCTGCACTTCCGGGGACCGTATCCCTCTATTCCCATCCTATTCATGTATTTGTCAAGATGTCACGATCGTACCTGCTTCCACCACCTCCCCCGGCAACAAGTTCCAGGCACGCACCACCCTCTGTGTAAAGACCTTGCCTCACACATCCCCTCTAAACTTTGCTCCTCACCTTAAACCTATGTCCCCTAGTAACTGACTCTTCCACCCTGGGAAAAAGCTTCTGACTATCCACTCTGTCCATGCCGCTCATAACTTTGTAAATCTCCATCATGTCGCCCCTCCACCTCCGTCGTTCCAGTGAAGACAATCTGAGTTTATCCAACCTCTCCTCATAGCTAATGCCCTCCAGACCAGGCAACATCCTGGTAAACCTCTTCTGTACCCTCTCCAAAGCCTCCACATCCTTCTGGTAGTGTGGCGACCAGAATTGCACGCAATATTCTAAGTGTGGCCTAACTAAAGTTCTGTACAGCTGCAGCATGACTTGCCAATTTTTATACTCTATGCCCCGACCGATGAAGGCAAGCATGCCGTATGCCTTTTTGATTACCTTATCCACCTGCGTTGCCACTTTCAGTGACCTGTGGACCTGTACACCCAGATCTCTCTGCCTGTCAATACTCCTCAGGGTTCTGCCATTTACTGTATACCTCCCACCTGCATTAGACCTTCCAAAATGCATTACCTCACATTTGTCCGGATTAAACTCCATCTGCCATTTCTCCGACCAAATCTCCAACCGATCTGTATCCTGCTGTATCCTCTGACAATCCTCATCACTATCCGCAACTCCTCCAATCTTTGAGTCGTCTGCAAACTTACTAATCAGACCAGCTACATTTTCCTCCAAATCATTTATATATACTACAAAGAGTAAAGGTCCCAGCACTGATCCCTGCGGAACACCACTAGTCACATCCATCCATTCAGAAAAGCACCCTTCCATTGCTACCCTTTGTCTTCTATGACACAGCCAGTTCTGTATCCATCTTGCCAGCTCACCTCTGATCCTGTGTGACTCCACCTTTTGTACCAGTCTGCCATGAGGGACTTTGTCAAAGGCTTTACTGAAGTCCATATGGACAACATCCACTGCCCTTCTGCAATGACATCTGCATATGCATAGAAACAGGATCACGCTTGCACATCAGGAAGATATAATGGCTGTATATGTGCAAAACACAATAGGTTTCACACATGCAGAGTTTGTGGTGAGGAATTGCGTTGTGTACTGAAGGCTACAGATGTGTCTGAGGTATTTTAAACGTAATCTCCACAAATGATGCCAAAAATTGAGCACATCAATCACAGAAGTGAACCGCAATTAATTGATAGCCCTAAAATTAATGTTTTGAAAAGGCTTTTAATTAAAATATTACGCAGGTCACAAATAGTTTATAAATGATTGCAAAAGAGAATAAATTTGTTAAGTGTAGACAACCCTGTCCCACTCCTGATACTCCAGCAAAAAATCTAGGCTGACACTCCAGTGCTGCAGTCGGAGGTGCCATCTATTGAATGAGATATTAAACTGTGGTCCCGTCTGCCTTCTCAGGTGGACGTGTTAGATCCCATGGCATTATTTTGAAGAGGAGCAGGGGAGTTCTACCCTGCATTCTGGCCAATATTTATCCTTCGATCAATATCACTAAAATAGACCATCTGGTCATTGTCACATTGCTGTTTGTGGGTCCTTATGGTGCACAAATTGGCTGCCACAGTTTTTACATTACAACTGTGACTACAGTTCAAAAGTACTTCATTGGCTGTAAAGTGTTTCGGGATGTCCTGAGGCACAAGATGAATGCAATTTCTTTCCTTTTCTTAAAGTTTAAGTACTTTAGCAATAAGAATAAGTTATTTGGATTCACTGTAAGAACTTTGCTTCCCAGAATGCATTAGGGCAATTCTTCCTAACCATGAATATAACAATCTTACCGCTTCCAGAGGAAGATGTTCTCTGGTTGTCTTGTGCTAGTAACCTCAAAAAACAGCAACAAAATTTCCCATGCTTGCTATTTCAAGCAAAGTCATAAAAGCACTGTATGTCAATTTTTAGTCAAAATTTGCAAATATGTCAAAGGCACAATTTCTTCATGTCTCACATATATAACCAACAGCTACCACCATTAGCTTCTCATGGATCCTCCCTTATTCCTCCTTCACCTATCAATATTCTTGGCCTCATTATATCCTCTGGCATCAAGCTGGTCTCCCACATCTTTTGCTTTGCTGAAACTGCCTCTAAGACACTCAAGGGCCAACTGCATTTGGTAGCGGTGCTTGCAAGAAACATCTAGCAGGGAACACATCAATGACTACCCATTGATGGACTCCCTGCAAACACTGCTTCATGCTGGGAGCACCAGTTTGTGGGATCAGCCTTACGACATTCAGTTGGAAAGTGTCTGCTAAGCTAATAACTGGCAATTTGGACTCTTTCTGATCGAAGTTAATAGAAATATCTCCTACTGATGATGGAAAAGAAAATATATAAGTTTTGAGGGGAATAAAAGCACTGGCGTCCCAGAACAGCAACAGAGCCCTGAATGACCTATTTTACAAATGATTTTTCAAGTTGAAGGCTCAAATGAATAAAACATATGAGGATAACATATAAAAAGTAACTACTGAACAAACTTGAGTGAAAGAGAGATGGAGAGATGTGTGCGTGCATGAAAGAGAGCGCGCGTGTGCAAGTGAGAATATTTATGACTAAACTATGCATTCAGCAACCAACTATCTTCCTCCCCAACATAATTACTCCCATCAATTAAGTTATTTTATGTTTTGCTATGCTGGTATATCAAATATACTTACATCAGAGGATGCTGCACAATGTTTGATAAATAACAAGCATAGTCGCCTGTGAAACAACCACTGCAGTTTGAGTTCTCTGGATGTTTAGTACATCAGCAGTTACACAATGGCTGAGTTACTGGTCATTTTTGGCATGTTCAAACAATTGGACAAACTCCATGCTTTTCAAGTGATTATCTGCAATTCTCTCAAAACTTAGTTGAAGTGGGAGTAAGACTTGAAAAGTTCTGATCCAAACTGCCAACAGGACTCAAGATCAAAAGTATCGCATGCAAAAAATCTTTAATAAACTCTAAGAATAAAGAACACAGAAAGCAACATTGCCAGCTCATGGTCAATGATGAATTGTGATAGCAGAAATTATTAATTTAAATAGGAAACATAAAATGCTTGGGATGGAGCATTCCTTACTGAACAAATAAACAATGACAACATCTCAGTCATGAAAGACTGAGTGCCATTATATTGCAAGAAAACGGAGTCTTTTAGTGAGTAGCTTTTCAATCAATCTCTGAACTATCAAGGTTCCTGAGCTGTTTATATAATGTCCCAAATGTACATTAGCAAGAGCCAGCTGAAATAGTAGGTCTGGCACAGTCCCACATCATTAACTCTGTAAAAACTGGAAATCATTAAAATACTGTAAAGCTGATAGACTGAATACAAAAGCAAAATACTGGGGATGTTGGAAATCTGAAATAAAAACATAAAATGCTGGAACTGCTCAGCTGCAAATCAGCAGCATCAGAAGATTGGTATAAAGTGAAAGGCCAAAGACCTGAAATGTTAACTGCTTCTCTCTCCACAGCAGTGGTTAGCACTGCAGCTTCACACCTCCAGGGACCTGGGTTCAGTTCTGGGTACTGCCTGTGCGGAGTTTGCAAGTTCTCCCTGTGACCCCGTGGGTTTTCGCCGGGTGCTCCGGTTTCCTCCCACAGCCAAAGACTTGCAGGTTGATAGGTAAATTGGCCATTGTAAATTGCCCCTAGTGCAGGTAGGGAATATGGGATTACTGTAGGGTTAGTACAAATGGGTGGTTGTTGGTCGGCACAGACTCGGTGGGCTGAAGGGCCTGTTTCAGTGCTGTATCTTAAAATAAAATAAAAGATGCTGCCTGACCTGAGTATTTCCACCATTTTTTGTTTTTTTCAAATTTCTGACAGACCTAGGGCTCCCTTAACAAAAGGACGCCTGAATTACTAAGCCAATATCTAAACAAACTTCTTGTCTCCCAGTAACGGAATACATTTCAGCCCCTCAATGGTCTCTTGGCACCGGTTTCCTTCTTGGCCACAAACCCCCTGTGTTCAAGTGGGATCACAAATCACTTTTTTGTCACCCATCAAGAGATTATTAAAGCATTGCCCAGAGGGATCCGATGTGACTTTCGCTCCTCTGCATGGAAACACTAATTCCCCACCCAGACCCCAAAGTGAAAGGCTATTCCTACCTCTTACCCATGACCATAGCCATAATTGAGGAACTGAGTTAACTGGTTTAGTAAATTTTGTCAGTCATCAGTTGTAACACTAGTGACACTGTTAAGTCATGATTACGAAAATGGGGCAGTCACTTCATATAGTCTGGAATGGCAGACAAAATGTCTTCCAACCAAAATGTGCAGCTCTGTACCTTGGGAAATATGTTACTTCTGCACGTGTGCTGCTTGGTCCCATTACAAGAACACACAGTAACCCATCACACACTGCTTTTGTGTTTGTTTTATGCCATATTAGTGGTACCAGCTTTCGATGTATGGATCTTGCATGGCCCGTGACAACCAGCTCCTGACCATTGTCCTTGTGTGAAGACCTTAAAAGCAGCACCCCAAGGTCATAAAAAGCTAATGGAATACAGTGTTTTGTGACAAAAGGTATAGAATACAATATTAAGTTGTAACAGCTAACCAATATAAAACTTCAGTAAGGCCATAATTGGAGTACATCATGCAGTTTTGAGCTCCATATTATAGAATGGACATTGAGGTAATATAGGATGTAGCTCAGATTCACTAGGATTGTGTAGGTATGAAAATGTATAACTACAAAAGACTTAAATTGTGGCTTACTCTGTTAGAACAGAGGAGAATAAGTGGGAATTTGATACAAGTACCTAAAATTATGTAAGAATGGGACAGAGTAGCTAGAAACAGACTTGCTTACAATGGTGGTGAAGTCTTGAATAAGGGATATGAATGCAAGATTACATATAAGAGATTGAGGACAGAGAACAGGAGAAACTTTAAAAAAAAATGATGTTGAGAGGTTGTGGAATGCACGACCAGTTTCCATGTTGTAATTTCTAGCTAGCAACCAAGTGACGTCATAGTGAAAGACACTTGCCAAGTCTCTGGGTGAAAGCAGGTAAAATGGCATCAAACTGAACCTCAACCAGGTGGAAAAGGAAGCATTAACTCTGGAACATTGATCTTACTTTTTATTTTAAAGGACATATTTATAGGTATACTTAATCTGATGCTCTTTGGGAAAACTAAATGACTAAAAACTTCCAGTTGCTATCAAGAAAAGTATGTGAAGGTGCCATGACATTGTATTCCACTGAAGGTGGTAAAGTTTGTGCATTTAACTTTTCTTTTGTCCATTTACTAGCCTAAGACTAGTTACCTGTGTTGCCATTTCTGAAGCAAGCTCAAATTTGGGAAAGTGCTAAACAGGGACAGAGCTGCTGTTACCTCATTCCCATGGCCAGTTCATATCCTTGGATATTAGTTTCCTCTCCTCTCCCAACTTAGAGATCAGCTGATGTCTGGAATTATAAATGTAAATAATCACTGCACTGTTCACACATGTACAGTGCTCCTTTATGGTCGGTGATTTTGTTTTAAATTAAGATTTCTTCAAGTCCCTGGGTAGTAGCCAAAGGAAAACCTTTGCGCAGGGATATAAACCATTCAAGTTGGTGATACTGATGGGAGTGGGGGAAAATCCAGATGCAGCATTTTCCAGCAGTGGGCAAACTGAAGGCAAACTGGCACAGCAAATCCCATGCCTTGTGTTCACTAAGATCACAAATGTAAACACCGATAAAGAGGGCAGCAGACAGCAATGTCCTCATTTTGGAATATTCTCAGCTTTAAAATACTTCAGACTTGCTTATTCTATGCTTTACTAGCTAGTCTCCCATCTTTCAACCTCCAAATACCTAAGCTTATCCAAAACACTGCTGCCCATACCCTAACCTGCATTAAGTCCCACTTATTCATCACCCCTGTGTTCACTGATCAACACTGACTTCTGATTTTCTTTGACCTGGAATCAATTTTTGTCTGATTGCCCTTCACTGAAGTGGCATGGTTTATTTTCCTGTTCAAGAAGCTGCATAAATGTAATTGTTAAATCTCTTCACAGATGTTGCCTACACTGCTGAGCGTTTCCAGCATTTACTTTTTTGTTTCAGATTTCTGCAGCATTTAGTTTTTTTTTTAAATCAGTCACGAGAGCTAGGTATTAAGCAGCAGTTTGATGGTACACAGCTATGAAGGTGCTAAAAAAATCCTTCTATCTTTACAAGTGTTGCACATTCCCAGCTTTTTGTTTTAGATCAGATATCCAGATTTTACTTTTAAATTTTACTGTTAAGTGACAGCTAAGTTTTATATAGTATGTGACCAGTGTCTGTTCTTGTGTAATGGAATGGTATCATTTATACCAATCTTCTGATGCTACTGATTTGCAGCTGTATATTTCAGTTGCATCGCACATTTAACATGATTATGCTTTACAAGATTCAAAGTTGAAAACTATCTGATTTAGAACCCAAGATTAATAAGGTTACATAAAATCCATGAATTTCACACTTGAAATTTGGACTGCGCTAGGTGTGACTCTTGGATTAATGAGCTCAGAACAACAAAGACTAGAAAATTGGTGTCACTAGACACCATTCTGAATCAGAAGAGCAGCTATTAGAACCAGGCCCAAGGAGGAAGAAATCTGGCAGGACAGAAATTTTACGTGGTTGTAAAATCCCACACAATCCATAACTCTAATTAAAAAGCACTAGGCATCTTGGTTGCAATTATAAGTATCAACTGGTTATTACATATTTTTTGAAAGATTGGTTTGTTATATATTTTTGTACTACTTTAGATAGTAAGTGTACTTCAACTTAGTTCTGAATGATTCCGAATGGGCTGTCTTAAAAGCACAAAACAAACACAAGCAAAAGCTGAAATGTATGCTCAAGTGTTGGTCACAACAGTCAAACAGCACAATTTGGATTTGGTAGGGTGTCCAATATATACTTGTATCTACATGTGTTGCTCAAATTAAGCAGCATGGGTGTTTGTTTCCCCCCTGAAAACAATATTTAGAAAGAGTTTCAACCTGTTGACTATCAAAAACTGATTGACGTGGATACCATACAAACAGAAGTAATGTTTACTACAAAACAATCTGATCTAACTTTTTTATAGAATAATTCTTTTTCATGAAAATGGAACTACCTATGGAGTTTAGATATTTTCATTGTTTGTTCATTCGTATTGTGTACCTGAAATGGAATGGACATACAGCCAAACCTACAGCAAAAACTACTGTTCACTACTAACTCTCATACTCTCTACTGAGTTAGTCCCATTTTAATTTTTCCATTTGTATGATGCAGCAAAATGATACTTTACTGACTTCAGTTTATCGGTCGTCATCCTTAGCACAAAGTAGGGCAATGTGTCTCAGCAAGGACTCTACTGGGGTAAGGCAGGAAATCTCTGAAGCAGCATGTCTAAAATGTAGCTTTGTCTCTTAATTCATGAGTATGATTTTTGCATTCACTAAAGACAAACTAAATTATAGGAAGGATACCAGTTGGAATGAATAAAGCAGATACACAAGAGGGAACAATGAAGGTCGAGGTTTATTCCATGCACAGTGCAACTGGATTCAAAAGCTATAGTATAAGTTGCAAAGTTTTCATAAATTAAACTTAGCACTTAAGCGCTTTTTCATACACAAATGCTGTATGTTGGTTAAGCATATTGAACTACTCAAAAACAAAATTTTTTGTTGACATAACTACTCAATAAAATATTGTGGGCACTTTACTACTGTCAATTATGCAATATATTTGGCACGCACTCTGTTTTGGCTGAACAACAGTTACTGCTAAATGTATTAAAAGCAGCAGCAAAACACATTAAGAATTTGAAACTGAGTACACAGCATAATTGGGTCGACTTGTGTTGGTCAAAGAATAAGATCAGACTTTCTGCAATTCTCAAGGGCAATTCTCATTAAGAAACCATACTTTACAGTGCTGGACTACATTTGATCTGCCATAGGATATCTACGAGCTGTAAAATGCAACAATAAATCACCATTTACAGAGAAGTACTAGTATGCACAATTGGATTTACATCAGTTTTATTGTGGGTTAATAACATTGTCGCAAAAGATACGGAGGACATCCAATATGACAAGCACCCAACTTCGACATTATGTGAATACAAACAGCAAACCACAACTCAATGAGAGTATGATATCACAATCAATTTACTGCACAATATACAAGAGTGGACTTAGCACATGGTAGATTAATTCTCCAACAAATATTTGATGAACAAAAAGCCCAAACATATTTAAACGTTCTCCCCTTTATCTATTTGAGAGTTCAGAAATATATTCCTTTGAAAGAAAATTTCTATTTTATTTTTCCTCAATGGTGACCAGCCATGTCAGGCCTCATTCCCTCCAAGAAGCTGTGGTGACATCATTGATGAGTATCGGCCTGTGAATTTTGATTAGTGTTTAAAAATAAACTTAAATAGGCCTTTTATTTAAAAATCCGAGGTATTGCCTTAAGGAGAGGAGCTGTACAAAGCAAACTGCAGGAAATAAAAACCTGTAGAAGAAAAGATAATCACACAGCTATAAATCACTGCTGTGTACTAATAAATAACTGACTGTTATTCAAAAAGTATCAATGTCGGCATAGTAGTGGCACTCTTGTATAAATCAAAAGGTTGTGGGTTCAAACCCCAATCCAGAGACTTGGGCAAATAATCTAGGCTAGTGCTTCACTGCAGTACTGAGGGCATGCTGCACTGTTCAAAGTGTCAACCTTTGGATGAAAAGTTAAAGTGAGGCCCCTTCTGCCCTTTTAGATGGACACAAAGATCCTATGGAATTACTCAAGAGGAGCAGGCGAATTCTTCCAGTGTCCTGGTCAACATATAATTAAAACAGATTTGGTCACTTAAGGCAGTGCTATTTACGAGACTCTACAGAGCAGAAATTGGCTACTGCATTACCATGCATCACTACAGTGACCCATTTCAAAAGAAAATACTTCATTGGCTGTGAAGTGCTTTGGGATTCCTTGAGGACATAAAGGTGCAATATAAATGCATGTTATTTTTCATTCTTTGGCATCCAAGTACTGTTTAGCACCTCACAAACTCAGGGATTCCTTGGTAGTAAACAAAGGAAATGAAGGCAGAAACTCAAAGGGTGGCACAGTGGCTAGCACCGCAGCCTCACAGCTCCAGCGACCTGGGTTTGGTTCTGGGTACTGCCTGTGCGGAGTTTGCAAGTTCTCCCTGTGACCGCGTGGGTTTCCGCCGGGTGCTCTAGCTTCCTCCCACAGCCAAAGACTTGCAGGTTGGTAGGTAAATTGGCCATTGTAAATTGCCCCTAGTGTAGGTAGGTGGTAGGGAATATGGGATTAATGTAGGATTAGTATAAATGGGTGGTTGATGGTCGAAGGGCCTGTTTCAGTGCTGTATCTCTCTATGACTCATACATATATATATATATATATATATATCTATATCATGGAATAATACCATTGTGTTACACCACATTTCATTTTTCAGCTATTAGGAAAGTAATAGCTTGCATTTACATAGCGATGTTCAGTCCCTCAGGACATCCTGAAGCTTCTGAAAACCATCACTGTTGTGATGTCGATGAATTTTCTCCAGTCTGATTAAGTTGTTGAACTGCTGCCATTGAAATATACAAACTTGCACTAATTCTTAAAAGTCAACGATATTCTAAGGACACAGTGTGAAAGTAATGAGAAACATACATATATTTATTTTAATCACATGGAAAGTTGGGTCACAGACATCTTCAGAGACAGGGCCATCACCTCCTTTACAGTTTACTGTCAGAGGGTGAGTACTAAATAGTATTACTGATGGCACAATGTAAAAATGTCATCAGTTTTGATGCATATAATAACCTAAATAGGGCTACTCATGGTCCATTTATTTTGTCATTTCTTATAAAGAGATGTTGATAAGCATCAAGAAGGCATTCAGAAAATGTGTAATCAAATATTTTATAGGTTGAGTGAGTTTCTTCACTATATCTATTTCTCAAGGTCTAATCTACTAAAATATCCAAGTTAACAGGAATTCCTATTTCAGTGAACAATAGTATATTTTCGCTTTATCAGGAAGAACTGGCACTAAGTGAACTGGCAGGAAATTAATTTTTAATTTGACTTTCTCCCCACTCATGAGAACAGATTTACATCTTTTATGCATCCTCATTATTCAGATCTGAAGCTAATATAAATAAACTTGAAAGCATCATACAATTGTTTAAACATTTACTAAAAAAAAATCATCTTTGAGAACAACTGCAATGTTTTATTCCTTCTAAAAAGTAATAATGGAGCATATTTATGTCTTTGGTGCTCCCTACAAAGAGTTTTGTGCACCAGGAATTCATATTGGTAATTTAAGCAGGTGCTCGCCCAGTAACATTGGATGACCATATACCCCAATGTAATGTTCGAAATACAGGGCTAAAAATGTGCAGAGCTAATGACCTGATACAAGCACTGGCATGCAGCCTCTAATGACCTCTACTCCACTTGAACCTGCTAGAATATGCTGGGTCGGAGGGGGGGGTGGGGGCGGTCACTTTATTTAAATATTGATGGTAGGTGCTTGCATCACTAGTGGCACATTTCAGTTACTCATTTGTTGAGAGCACTGTAATGTGCTTTTTTGGGGTTGCAAAGCCCTCTCCCCTCCAAATAAAAACCCCAAATGCCCCACTGGCTCACTTTATAAAGCAGAAAGTTACAACATTTGGGGGTCCAGCCAGTCTCAGATCTGGACTCTCAATGTTTGCATTTCTGCCAGTGGGCAGACCAGTATGCCTTTTCTCACTCTCAGCAGACTAGTCACATTGAAGGATCCAAAGTTGGAGATGAGGAAACTCCTAGCCTGTTATTCCCTACTCCTCTGGTCTTACCCCTTATGACACCAATGTCCTTGTGTGGGATTGACAGAAGTTCTATCCCAAACACCACCTGTGAAAAATAGCAGAGAAGGGTGGGACACAATGTATTGAATTCCCAGGCCTTCTTTAGTACACCTGCCAGACTAGCAGTGGGAATACATCAAAAGCTTTCAAAAATTCAGAACCAGTATTTATGTCCCTTTGAGTGGGTTTAAATTAATACAGTGGCTGGGAGGGGAAAAGCAAGAGTGTAGAACAAGTAGCCCAGAAGAAAAGGTGAGCTTTGAGTGTGTAGTTAATAGGAAGTAGAATGTGGCTAACTAGGACAAGATAGAAAGAAATTAGGATGTGGGATAATAAAAGAAAATATGGTAAACCATAGAACTCCAAACTAAAATGCATATTAATTTACAGAATTTAAGAATCATTCCTTAAAATAGAAAATCATGACAATGGCAATATCTGGCTGCATCTGGGTCAGAACTGACAATTAAATATACTTTCAAGAGACAGAGGAAAGAAACAGAAAGAGGGGAGAGTATTAATATCATAGCTCTAGAATATAACTTGCATTTAATTAGCATGTGTGAAGTGCCTTGGGATGCTCTACTCAGTTAAAGGTGCCATATGAAGGCAAGTTGTTGATGTAGTAGAATGTCGCAAGGTGCTTCACAGGGATGTTATCAAGCATAACTTGACAATGACCACATAAGGAACTATTAATGCAGGTGATCAAAAATTTAGTTAGAGGTAGGTTTTAAGAAGCATTTTAAAAAGGAGAGAGAAGAGAGGCAGAGAGGATTTAAATAAGGTAGTAGTCTAAAGAGAGGCCTTTTGGATTGAGTTCAGGAATAGCAGGGGATTGGGCAAGCTATTTAGAGTATATCGGACCATTAATCAGTTATAAGGAAACTCAAGATAGAATTTGTTGACAACTTGGAGAAGTGTGTCTTATTTGAGTTGTAATTATCCAAAAAAGGGACCAAGATAGGGAAAAATGCCTGTGGTAAGAAATGGGAGGAAAGGTATAAACCAGACTGGTTTCTTAGCCAATATGTTGCTGCTCCAATGAAGTACAGACCATTACTTGACCTGATCTGGGTTTAACAAAAAGTGCAGCAATTAGATGGCCTAAAATTAGGACATTTGGGAAGCAGTAACCACAATAAAACATAGCTCAGTGAAAGAATATAAAGGGACAAAGGAAACTGGAGGAAGGGTTTAGTTGATTGGAAAAAAGCAAAGCAATAGGAGAATAAAAAGGGGTTTTGCTCAGATTAAATGCATAAAAAGGCAGACAAAAGTGTATATCAGTAATGGAAAATTCAACCTTGCAATGGAAAGGGTAGAAATCATGTAGATGCCAGTAAGGAAAAAAGGGAATACATCAAAGGCGGAAGTTCTATGGATGAATTGGGAGATTAGATTAAATCTGAAACTAAAAAACCTTTCAGAGCAGATTAAAAAAAAAAAGAACTTTCAGTCTCTTGTGATGCTGCACACAAGCGAAGAGGCAAAGTAATTTTTAAGTTACCTGGGGTTGGGCGCAGGAGACAATTTGATCAAGGCCCACAGATTTAATTCAGCCCCTAGTTAAAGCCCCCCTTGTTTAAAAACAACTGTCATTAACAAAACATAAAAGTAGCAGTGGCCCAAGCGCATACACAGATTGGGTGCAGGCCATTGCTAGACTCATTTTCCATTCAGTCCAATGCATAGCATTTCAACCCAAGGATCCTAGGGGAAGCTGGGAAAAAATATGACCATAACTTTCCAAAATTTTATGCAAATGATATGGCTGGATGGTGACAACTATAAATCTCTTCAAAAATGGAGAAAGGCATAAACAGGAAATTAAAAGGCCAGTTACAGCTGTTGTCAAACTACTACTTGAGCTTAGGATGAAATTAAGCATTTGGAAAAATGAGAGTTGGTTAGGGTCGATCAGTATGGATTTGACCACTATAGGATCAGAGATTATAGCAGTCTATTGTTGTGGTTTACATGGATTTTCAATAAAACATTTGATAAGGTACTACCCAACATACCAATAGCAAAGATAGCAGCACATGGAAGTAACAATGTTGCCACGTAGCTTAACAGATAGTCGGAGAGCAGAAAGTAAAGGAAATTTCTTGGAGTCGAAAGATGTGGTCAGTGGTGTTCCACGGGAGTGTTTGTTGGGTGCCTATCTACAACACATATAAATGAGTGGACTACATGGAGGGAATATTTAAAAAAAAGTACCACAATTAGTTCTGTAGTCTCCTGTTAGTCTTTTACAGTTCTCCTAACAGGACATCAACAGACATGACTATGCAATTTAATGTAGAAAAATATGTAGTGCAGTAATACATTTTGTAAGCAATGGCTGGGATTGAACAGTCAGCGGTGAAGGCATGGCACCGGGGGGAGGGAGGGAGGGGGTGAGAGATGGATAGGATGGGATGGGATGGGATGGATGGATAGATAGAGACTTGCAAAAAAACACCACTGCAGATTTGATGACTGGAAACATCCGTTTGTGTCATAACATTCTCTATTTCCATTCATTTTGAATGTCAGGCAGGCACGGGATCAGGATCAGCTTTGATCTTCGCCTTTCCAAAACTTTTTTGTCCAGGTCACACCTGAGCAATAGTCACTTGAATGTGGCACTATGGGGGGGGGGGGGGGGGGGGGGGGGGGAGTTAGCAGCTTCAGGAGAGGAGGAACGGAGGGAGATAAATAATGCACTTGATTTAATCAAGTTCAAGCAGTTCAGAGGGAAAACGGTTTGTTTTGTCTTCAGTAAAATACTTCTTGATAGCAATCAATGATCTAGTCTTAAAACTATGTAACAGAGACTTAATTTCTTTTGCTGCTGAAAAGTACATTCTAACATTTCCTAACCCACTTTTGTTTCTCTGAATACATTTTAATTACTTGTGCTCAAACAAGCCTCGTTATCGAGACAGTTTTAAAGATTCCTGTTCATACAAAATAAAAACTACCCTGGCTGCATGCAACCTCAATAACGTGCTGGCATAGAAGCTCAGGAAAAGTTCTGCTGAACTTCTGCAATGCAGAACATTAATTCAGATCACTACTGCATTGTTGGAGGACAGCCAATACAGAGATTGTTGGTTTTGGCAAAGCAAATTGCACAATTACTAGTCTCCATGCCATTCAGTACATAAAATTATATGCTGCCAGTTATCACTGCATACTCTGAAGCTTTATTTTTCTCAAATCAAGTCAGTTAGGCTGTACTGACATATGACTGCTAGCATGGGCTAATGTCCTAGGCTGTCAAGCTGTTGAAGGACTTGGAGGTTCATTTTGATTTGAAACCAATCATTACAGCAGCAAAAAAATTTATTACAAAAGTAACATGAATGAAGAAACAATCTTTCAGCTCCAATCCTTCAATAAGTTATATGCAGAAGTTAGAAGTATGAATATTTCAGAGGTTAAATGGATGGTGAGCAGAGTGTATTCTCAAACTAGATAGGGACTGCTAATTGGTATGAAAAGAAAGCCAGTTATTAAGTTATAGGTGACCTGCTGAAAAACTGGACACTTGTGTTTAGGGAAACAGTCACACTTGATGCAACTGTGAACACAAGCTTCTGCTAGAAATCATGCGTATCCAGACCAGATAAAAATCAATATAATGGACAAAGCAGGAACAAACACATACAAAACTTTCAGCAGCACATACAGCTTGCAACAGATCAATCCCTTTTCCAACTAGATTTTGCTTGTGCCAAAAACATCACAAACCATACTGAAAGGTTGCTGAAGTGGGGGTAGAGATAGAGGAAGGGCTTGCTATAATCTTCCGAACTTCCCTAGATATGGGGAAGGTGCAGAGGATGGAGAGTGGCAAATGTGATGCCCTGATTCAAGAAAGGACATTCATATTAACTACCGTCCAGCCAGTGTAACATCAGTGGTGGGTAAGGTTTTAGAAACAATAACCAGGGGGAAAAAAAAAAATCAACAGTAACTTGGAGAGGTTTGAGTTGCACAGAGTTGCAAAAGACAGACCGTGCTTGACTAATCTAATTGATTTTATGAAGTAACAAAGGTTGATGAAGGGAAAGCAATGGATGTTGTCTATATGGATTTTAAGAAAGCCTTCGATAAAGTACTACGTAAAAGGCTGGTCAACATAGACCAGCTCATAGAATAGGAGGGTCAGTGTCAGCTTGGATAAAAGAAATTGGCTTAAGGACAGAAAACGAGTTGTGGTAAATTGTTGCGTTTCAGACTCGAGGATGGTACGGTGGTATTCCCCCAAGTGTCACTGCTAGGATCACTGCTTTTTTGATATACATAAATGACTTGGATATCAGAATAAGGTAAAATTTCAAAATTTGCCAACGATACCAGACTTGGATGTGTGGAAAACAGAGGATAACAATTGACTGAAACAGGTCATAGACTGGCTAACAGAATGGCAGATGAAATTTAATAGAGAAGTGTGAAGTGATGCATTTTGGCAGCAGGGATACGAAGAGGAAATATAGATTTAATGGCACAGTTCTAAAGAGCATGCAGGGACACAGGGACCTTGACATCCATGTGAACAGATAAGAACAAAGAACAGTACAGCACAGGAACAGGCCATTCGGCCCTCCAAGCCTGCCTAAACTAAAACCTTCTGCACTTCCGGGGTCCGTATCCCTCTATTCCCATCCTATTCATGTATTTGTCATGATGCCTCTTAAATGTCTCTATGGTACCTGCTTCCACCATCTCCCCCGGCAACAAGTTCCAGGCACTCACCACCCTCTGTGTAAAGAACTTGCCTCGCACATCCCCTCTAAGCTTTGCCCCTCTCACCTTAAACCTATGTCCCCTAGTAACTGACTCTTCCACCCTGGGAAAAAGCTTCTGACTATCCACTCTGTCTATGCCGCTTATAACTTTGTAAACCTCTATCATGTCGCCCCTCCACCTCCGTCGTTCCAGTGAAAACAATCCGAGATTATCCAACCTCTCCTCATAGCTAATGCCCTCCAGACCAGGCAACATCCTGTAAACCTCTTCTGTACCCTCTCCAAAGCCTCCATGTCCTTCTGGTAGTGTGGTGACCAGAACTGCACACAATATTCTAAGTGTGGCCTAACTAAAGTTCTGTACAGCTGCAACATGAATTGCCAATTTTTATTACTCTATGCCCCGACCAATGAAGGCAAGCATGCCGTATGCCTTCTTGACTACCTTATCCACCTGTGTTGCCACTTTCAGTGACCTGTGGACCTGTACACCCAGATCTCTCTGCCTGTCAATACTCCTAAGGGTTCTGCCATTTACCGTATACTTCCCACCTGCATCAGACCTTCCAAAATGCATTACCTCACATTTGTCCAGATTAAACTCCATCTGCCATTTCTCTGCCCAAGTCTCTAACCGATCTATATCCTGCTGTATCCTCTGACAATCCTCATCACTGTCCGCAACTCCACCAAGTTTTGTGTCATCCGCAAACATACTAATCAGACCAGCTACATTTTCCTCCAAATCATTTATATATACTACAAACAGCAAAGGTCCCAGCACTGATCCCTGTGGAACACCACTAGTCACATCCCTCCATTCAGAAAAGCACCCTTCCACTGCTACCCTCTGTCTTCTATGAGAGAGCCAGTTCTGTATCCATCTTGCCAGCTCCCCTCTGATCCCGTGACTTCACCTTTTGTACCAGTCTGCCATGAGGGACCTTGTCAAAGGCTTTACTGAAGTCCATATAGATAACATCCACTGCCCTCCTTTCAACAATCATCTTCGTCACTTCCTCAAAAAACTCAATCAAATTAGTGAGACACGACCTCCCCTTCACAAAACCATGCTGCCTCTTGCTAATAAGTCCATTTGTTTCCAAATGGTAGTAAATCCTGTCCCGAAGAAACCTCTCTAATAATTTCCCTACTACTGACGTAAGGCTCACCGGCCTATAATTTCCTGGATTATCCTTGCTACCCTTCTTAAACAAAGGAGCAACATTGGCTATTCTCCAGTCCTCTGGGTCCTCACCTGTAGCCAATGAGGATGCAAAGATTTCTGTCAAGGCCCCAGCAATTTCTTCCCTTGCCTCCCTCAGTATTCTGGGGTAGATCCCATCAGGCCCTGGGGACTTATCTACCTTAATGCTTTGCAAGACACCCAACACCTCCTCCTTTTTGATAATGAGATGACTGAGACTATCAACACTCCCTTCCCTAGGCCCATCATCCACCAAGTCCTTCTCCTTGGTGAATACTGATGCAAAGTACTCATTTAGTACCTCGCCCATTTCCTCTGGCTCCACACATAGATTCCCTTCTCTGTCCTTGAGTGGGCCAACCCTTTGCTGGTTACCCTCTTGCTCTTTATATATGTATAAAAAGCCTTGGGATTTTCCTTAATCCTGTTTGCCAATGACTTCTCATAACCCCTTTTAGCCCTCCTAACTCCTTGCTTAAGTTCCTTCCTACTGTCTTTATATTCCTCAAGGGATTCGTCTGTTCCCAGCCTTCCAGCCCGTATGAATGCTTCCTTTTACTTTTTGACTAGGCTCACAATATCCCGCGTTATCCAAGGTTCCCGAAACGTGCCAAACGTATCCTTCTTCCTCACAGGAACATACTGGTCCTGGATTCTAATCAACTGACGTTTGAAAGACTCCCACATGTCAGATGTTGATTTACCCTCAAATAGCCGCCCCCAATCTAAATTCTTCAGTTCCTGCCTAATATTGTTATAATTAGCCTTCCCCCAAGTTAGCACCTTCACCCGAGGACTACTCTTAACCTTATCCACAAGCACCTTAAAACTTATGGAATTATGGTCAGTATTCCCGAAATGCTCCCCTACTGAAACTTCGACCACCTGGCCGGGCTCATTCCCTAATGCCAGGTCCAGTATGGCCCCATCCCTAGTTGGACTATCTATGTATTGTTTCAAGATCTTTGAAGGTCGTAGAATATATTGGGAGGGTAGTTACAAAGCAGATGGGATCTTGGGCTTCAAAAATGAGGTATTGAGTACAAAAGCAGGGAAGTTTTGCTAAACCTTTATAAAGCTCTGGTTAGGCTCCAACTAGAGTATTGTGTCCACTTCTGATCTCCACACTTTAGGAAGGATGCGAGGCTCCTTGAAAGGGTGCAGAGGAGATTTACCAGGATGGTTCCAGGGATGAGGGATTTTAGCTACAACGTTAGGTTGGAAAACCTGGGTTTGTTCTCCTTGGAGTAAAGGAGTTTGATATAGAGGTGCATAAGGTTCGACAGATAAAGGTAGACAAAGAAAAGCTGTTTCCATTAGCTGATGGTACAAGGACTGGGGGACATAGATTTAAGGTTTTGGACAAGAGATGCAGGGGAGATGTGAGGAAGAACTTTTTTATGCAGTGAGTGGTAATAACCTGGAACCTTCTGCCTAGGAGGGTGGTGGAAGTAGAGACAATGATTTCAAAAGGAAATTGGATGGGTACTTGAGGGAAATAAACGTGCAAGGCTATGGGGATAGAGCAGGGAAATGGGACCAAATGAATTGCTCTGGAAAGCTTGCATGGACAATGGGTCAAATGGCGTCCTTCTGTGCCATAATGACTCCATAAATGGCATTGTAACAATTAGGGAGATGTCTGTATTTGTTGCATTTGTGATGGCAGATAATTGGGATAGATCGGATTTAAAGATGGCTTTGGCTAGCTGTATGTGTAGGCAATGACTGGTGGCAGCAGAGGCCAACAGATATTATTGGTTGCATGCTACTAGACTTGGTGACCTTATACATTTTAGGATTTTTGTGCTCAAATTGAAGGAACAATACTCAAATGAAAACTTCTCCTTCAGGTATCCAGTATCAGCATTAAACATTCCCACATCAGGCACAGTATAGCCGGGTGCAGAGTAAGGTTCCCTCTATCCTTGTGGGAGAATCTCGAACTAGGGATCACTGTTTAGAAATAAGGGGTCGCCCATTTAAGACGGAGATGAGGAGCAATTTTTTCCGAGGGTCGTGAATCTTTGGAATTCTCTTCCTCAAAAGGCAGTGGAAGCAGAGTCTTTGAATATTTTTAAGGCAGAGGTAGATAGATTCTCCATAAGCAAGGGGTTGAAAATTTATCAGGGGTAGTTGGAAATGTGGAGTAATCAGTTCAGCCATGAACTTATTGAATGGCAGAGCAGGCTAGAGGGGTCGAGTGGCCTACTCCTGCTCCTAACTTGTATGTATCCTGCCCCAAAACAGAGGAGAACTTCTTTTGAAGAAGGGTCACTGACCTGAAACATTAACTCTGCTTCTCTCTCCACAGATGCTGCCAGACCTGCATTTTTTGTTTTTAATCCAAATTCTATAGATGAACTGAAATCGGCATTACACCTTGAATGTCTATTAAACTGCAAACCTAGCTATTTTGTCGAAAAGTTTTGTTTATGTTAAACTTAACATGTTCTAGAATTATATACATTAACCCCTTGTGGACTGATTAAATTTTTATGGTTTAAAAAAGTGTTGTCTCAGTATCGTTCTATGTCTAACTGCTTCTATATGTTAAACTCGTAAATATATCTAACAAAACAGTTCAACCTGTGCGTACAGTCTGACAGCACTTTTTTTGATCTAATGGAGGACAGAAGCCATGGTAGGAAACCAGTTTAATCTCCCAGTGATAGATATACTATGGATTGGAAATTAATTGTTAAAAATAGGTACGCTAACTCATACTTGCATGTATAATGGATCAGGCATCAGTTCATATGGTCTGTTTATGAAAACTGCCTTTTTGGGTGCTGAGAAAGCAGAGCTTTAACAGGTTTCAACATCTGCTTCTGCATTGTGACCGCAGGAGTGCCCAAGATTCTGCCCCAGACATCCTATTATTCCTGAATGTACTGTTTCTTGGCAATAGAATGCACCAGTCATCTTCTGCCTGCAAGCTGATTAGACCCAGTATTCTTTCTTTGCCACCAAACTCAACTCTATAACTGCTATTGTGCTGTCAGACATCAAATTTTGGATAAGCCACAACTTTCTTCAGTGCCAAGACTCACTTTATGTTGCTCTAAATAGAAATACTGCACTTTAGCTCGTGAGCTCTACTCATCATAAACTTCAGTGCACTGGGTTCACTATCCTTCGTCTGTAATCTACTCTAGCCCATATCCTCTGCTCTACATTCAATAGCTATCACCAGATATACACTGATTTAAACAACTTGAATGAATGGCCTTTTGCGCAATTCTCCTCCTTCTAACATCGGCAGCAGAACCTTCAGTTATTACAACCCTGCTCAACAACTCTGTTCCTAACCCCCCTCCACTTTACTACATCTCTCCCCATCTACAAAAGCCTCAAAATTCTCTGTCTTTGAGCACCTCCCTGCATTTTTCTCCTGTTGCTTAATGCCCTTTTTGCTCCCCCTCCCAATCTCATGCAATGGCATGAGACATTTTGATGTACAAATGGTGCAGTTACGTACATTTCTACACTGATCAACACTCAAACAAAATTTAATTTACATCAACTAAAAGCTGCACTTATAGCATAAAGTTGAAAATTGTGGTCAAATTGAATTCTCAGCTGTAGAGTAAGCAGGGCTGAAAGACAACTTCAGCACTGAAGTAACTTTCTAGAACTTTATAAAAAACAATTCTGTCCTGATCTACAAGCAAAGTCACTGGACTGAAGAGAATACCTAAAATTAGTATTGGGGCACAATCTGTATTTACATTTGCAACAATCTAGGGAATGCAGCTTTTTTCCCCCCCAAGAAAACCTCTACTGGGAGCCCAATCCAAAAATCATGTTCTATTTACTTTGGGACTGAATAATGATCCAGTGATTAAAACTCTTCCCATTACTTGCTTATGTAGTGATCCATCCAGATTAGATATTTGTTGCACATTCTTCAGTAGATATCACCAGATAGCCACCAGTTTAAACTATCAGAATGCTTGCCCAGAATGTGAAGTTAATTTCCTGCCAGTCCTTGCACAAGTCAACAATAATTTATTTTTTCTGCCCACTTTATTCTGTACTTGATCACTAATATTTTTCATTGTGGGCTGATTTTATTAATTTTACTTGTTTTTAGTATCTTTTGAAACATTTATACAGATTTACAATAAACACAGCATAGAATTTGTATTGATGCAGTTTAGACCTGAATGGTTAATGGTAGATTTTAGATGAAGTGCTGATGGAAAGGAGTTATTTCCACTTAATTTTCTGAGGGCATCTCATTTGCACAGCTTCAGCTGCAAATTTGGACATGTGGGGAACACACAAGTGATAGGAACAGGAAAGCTGCAAGTGAAATTTGAAGGCGGAAGGGAATGTCAGTATAGGATGAAGAACATGCTAAAAGCTTTTAGAAAAGTTCTGACGGCATCATAGCCCATGAGCTACCTTTATCAAGGCTGAAGGGAGAGGGGATTAAGTAGTGTCAGGCAAAAAAGGTATAGGTATGAATCTGCAGCCAAACAACTTGCATCTGAACTGTTTGATGGCTCAAGTGCTGTGTGAGGTGCTTGCAAGGACTGGTGCTCACTGTGCCAATTCGTTCTCTCATTATCAGAGATCACCGCTGCAGCATATAATGAGATGAAGCAAAGTTTAAATAACAGTTAACCAGGCCTATTCTGAATGGTAGCTGCCCCTGTCATTGCAACAGGTGGTACAGCTCTGCAACTGGCTCTGACAATCTGACCTGTGAAGACAGGTCCCCACAATCATTGCAAAGTAAATGTGCCAGTGCTTGCAGAAAGGTTTGAATCTAGTGGTTGGCTCTTTATTCTGGAACGTCATGCCCTTTTTCATGAAGTGCGACTGAAAGCATAGCATAATTTGATTGACGCTTCCTCAGAAGCACCCCAAAGATTATGGTAGGTCAGACGTTTACACATATTCATGCTGTCATCAGATCTGCTGTTCCAGAGGAGCCTCCACCGTATTAATTGTCTGCTAAAGCAATCTGCCAATGTGCATATACCAGTAAGGTGGTCAGAAAGCACCTCTTGTGCAGCATGGCCTGAAAGGCATTCTCTACTTGCTCTTTTCTTCTTCCAAACATATCACAGAATCCCACTGAGGAACCAATGGTGCCAGTAATTTTGCTGGGGACAAAACCAAAAATTTAAAGACACCAGAACTTAATGATGGCAGGAAAAACACAATATTGGTAACATGGCTCAAATTCACATCTCAACATTACTTCGTCCTTTCCATGTACTCACTGTCACATGGGCATAAATTTATATTTGATGCCCTGTACACCAAAATGATAGGAAATTACATGCAAGGCACCCCGCACCAATATTAGACAGTACAGCCAAAACCTTTGCCTGCAAGTGTTCCTCCACTCACATCTTTGTTGGCAAATACCCCAAGAGCCTCACTGAATGCAACTGTGTTTCATTCATCTGTCAGCAAAGATTATGCATATAGATGTCTTCTTTTTATACTCTATTAGTATACTTACTGAAGCTAATTTGCCCCTACTGACTTCCTTTTTCTAAGGTAAGACAGACCAGAACAGCTGGGCAAGATTGACAACAGACAGCAGATGCCCAAATCCTCCGCACTGGATTGAGGTAATAAAGTTGGTGAAATAGGAGGGCAAACTGCAGCTACATTTTCATTGCGACCTTCTAATTCTCTTCCTTCAGCATGTCCTCTTCTAGAAAACCAGGAAGAATAATCAGGTTCCTTCTTTGGCCCCATCAGCACTTCACTGTACACACCAATTACCCAATCTCTCCCAAACAGACCCAGCTTTCCCAAAGCAATGTTAACAGCTTCTCTTCTCCCTACCCCTCTACCCCTTGGCCACAGCCACACGCCTCCCCAAAACTGGGCCATTACCTACTTTTTCTTTCTCTCCCTCCCATCCAAGTGCTGCTCCGCACCTTTTTGCTTTAATCTCTGGCCCCCTCACTCTCTCCAACCAAATATTATTGCTGGCTGCTCCTCTTTCTCAGCTTTCAAATACTGCTCCTCCACTGACCCAATGGGGGTGCTGGTTTTTACTGTTTTCCTTCCCTCCTCTAACCACTTCACTCTTGCCTGCCCCTCCCTCGCTCCAACTTCAGAACCAATGTTCGCTTCCCACAAACACCCATATTACGCTCTTATCTGCCAGGGCCTCATCTCGGAACAGAGAGCCTAGCTATGCTGATTTTGCTAAATTAATCGGTTCATGCAGACAGAACCTTTGAAAAACTCAACGTCCATGTTTGCAGAAGGCAGTAGATGCAAAATCAGTTGACTCGTTTCAAAAGGCAACAGGTAATTACTTGGGAAGTAAAGATATTAAGGGATAGAGAGAAGGCAAGGAAATGGGATTAAAGAGTTGCCCAAGGCTTGATGGGCTGATGGCCTATAGTTCTAGTTGTGCTCAGATGGAAAGGCATGGTGAAATCATTCCTGGTAGGAGATTCAAAGGCCATCAATATTACTACTCAAAAACCTGTAGCAGAACTCCAAAAGCATCTATTACAATTTGGGCTTATCTAGATACTTTTTTAATGCTAAAAAGAAAATCCAGCTGATGTTGCATATAAACTGAAGTGAGATAAGCCAGAATACACTCCAACTGGAAATAGGGAGAGACATAGCAAAGCAAAAGCATTTACCTGAGAATCTGGGTGGGTGATTTCAATGTCCTTCACAGAGTGTGGTTCAGTAGCACCACTACTGACGCAGGTGGCCGAGTCCTGAAGGACATATCTGCAAGACTGGGCTTGGGGCAGGTAATGAGGCAACCAGCAAGAGGGAAAAACTTACTAGACCTCGTCCTCACCAATCTATCTGTCGCAGCAGCATCTGTCCATGACAGTATTGGCAGGAGTGACCACCTCACAATCCTTGTGAAAACGAAGTCCCGTCTTCACACTTTCAAACTTTCCATTGTGTTGTGTGGCACTACCACGGTGCTAAATGGGATAGATTCAGAACCGATCTGGCAGCTCAAAACCAGGCATCCATAAGGCACTGTGGACCATCAGCAGTAGCAGAATTGTACACAACCACAATCTGTAACCTCATGGCCTGGCATATCCCCACTCTACCATTACCATCTAGCCAAGGAATCAACCCTGGCTCAATAAAGAGTGCAGGAGGGCATGGCAAGAGCAGCATCAGGCATACCTAAAAATGAGGTGTCAACCTAATGAAGCTACGACGCATGACTACTTGCATGCAAAACAGTACTAAGCGATCCCACAACCAACTGATCAGATCTAAGCTCTGCCACATCCAGTTGTGAATGGTGGTGGACAATTGAACAACAAATCGGAGGAAGGGGGTCCACAAATATCCCATCCCCAATGATGGAGGAGCCCAGCACATCAGTGCAAGAGAAAAAACTGAAGGGGGAGTAAATAAAAATGTAGTGGTAATAGTGGACAGTGAAGTTGGGGGACACAGTTGTCTGCAGCTGAGAGCGTGGGCCCAGAGGGCTGTGTTGCCTGCCTAGTGCCATAGTTTGGGACATCTGGTCAGGGCTGGAAAGGAACTTGCAGTGGGAGGGGGAGGATCCAGTTGTTGTGGTCCATGTGGGTACCAACGACAGATACGAAAGATACTTAGATACTTAGGGAGTATGAGCAGCTAGGATCTAAATCAAAAAGCAGAATCAAAAAGGTAATGGTGTGGATTACTACCCAAGTCACGAGCGAAGCGGCGCCACTAAATAAAATTACAGAATTGAATGCGTGGCTGGAAGACTGGTGTGGGAGAAATGGCTTTCGATTCATGGGGCACTGGCATCAGTACTGGGGAAAGCGAGAGCTGTACCGTTGGGACAGTCTTCATTTGAACCATGCTGGGACCAGTGTTCTAGTGAGTTGTATAACTAGGGTGGTACAGAGGGCTTTAAATTAAATAGTGGGGGGGAGGGAATGATGGTGGTGGCGGTGGAGAAGGGATCACGTGAGGGGAGATGTGGTAAATTAAAGAGAAAGGACAAGGCAATAGAGTAGGGCAACGATATGGGTAATGATAACCAGAGTGGCAGGAAAGGACAAAGCGTATAAACTGAAGAATGCACGAGCACATAAGGACAGAGTTTGCAAGAAAAGACTCTGTATCTGCCTGTGTGCAGCATTCATACGGATGAACTGATAGCACAAATAGAAATAAATATCTATGACCTGAGAGCCATTTCAGAGACATGGTTACAAGGTGACCAGGGCTGGAACATAAATATTCAAGGGTATTTGACATTTTGGAAGGAGAGGAAGCTAGGAAAAGGTGGTGGGATAGCTCTGTTAATTAAGGATGACATTAGTACTTATCGTGAGAGATGACCTTAGTTCAAAAGATCAAGGTGTAGAACCAGTTTGAGTAAAGAAATATCAATAAGTCACTTGTGGGAGTAGTTTATAGGCCCCCTAACAGTAGCTACAAAGTATACAAGAAAAATAGTGGGGGCTTGTAAGAAAGGTACTGCAATAATGATGGGGGATTTTCGTCTTCATACAGATTGAACAAATCAGATTGGCAAAGGTAGTCTGGAAGATAAGGTCATAGAGTGCATTTGGGACAATTTCTTAGAGCAACAGCGATCTTAACATGATAGAATTTCATATTGAATTTGAGGGTGAGAAGTGTGGGTCTAAGACTAGTAACTTAGGCTTAAAGAAAGGCAATTGCAAGGGTATGAAGACAGAATTGGCTAAAGTGAACAGGGAATATAGGTTAAAACATATAATAGTAGAGAAGTAATAACAGGAGATAATAACAAGATATGTCATAACACTCAGATATATTCCAGTGAGAAAGAAAGACTATGAGAAGGATGCACCATCCATAGCTAAGAAAGTTAAGGATAGTACCAAATTGAAAGAAAAAGCATACAATACTGCAATGAATGACTAAAAAAAAATAAAGAGATATTAGAGAATGAGAGAAAGCTAGTTAGAAACATAAAAATGGATAGCAAGAGTTTTGACAAGTATTTAAACAGGAAAAGAGTAACGAAAGTGAGCATTGATCCCTTTGAGGGAGAGACTGGGGAATTAATAATGGAAAACAGGAAACAGCAGAAGCATTGAGCAGGCATTTTGTGTTTGTCTTCACTGTAGAAAGCATTAAAAAAATCTCAATGTCATAAAGACCCCCACCTGCCAAGAATGAGGCATATTAATTTCATGACAAACATTAATTTTAAATTGTTGCTGCAGTGGAGAGATGACTTGTTTAAAGAGATCAGTAGTGGCTGAAAAAAAATTTGCATTCTAAGAGACAGTCGCCTAGGAAAAGACAATGGGAGCTGCTCACTGTCAATTAACGGAGATTGGTCTGGGCAATGGTGATCCACATCTGGTCAGTGTAAGAGACAGCACTACACCCCCCACTGAGCTTTGAAATCCACAAATTGAAGGAGCGGTTACTCCCAAATAAGGGGTTAGTCACATGACTAACCTGCTGGCCAACTTGGAGTTTTGAATTGTGCTCACAGGACAGTTTGAAGACAGAGACTGCAGATTGCAACTGAACTTGTCTTTCTCTCTCTCTCCCTCACTGATCTCCAGATCCACTGAAGTCAATTGAACCGCAAGAGAAAAGACTCCTACATCGAAACAAGTTTTAAAAGCATGCACTGGGTCCCAACAAAATGGCAAGACTTAACAGCAACCAAAGACTCTACATCGAACTCAAAGGACCGTAAATAGAAACCCAGCTATTACCTCAAACTTGACCCCTTTATTCTTTCTACTTTTTCTGTCTCTATCTGCATGTGTGTTTATCGCGTATGCATACTAGCCTGGTCGCGTCGCATATTCGTAGTCATTAACCGAATTAGAGTTTAAGATTAATAAACTTCCACCTTTCTTGTTTAAATCTAAGAAAACTTGTCTGATTGATTTCTTTGCCTTACAATTGGTAAACAGTGAACAAGGATTCACTGAGGGGGGAAGCTAAAAACACTTTAAAAAAAATTAAACCGTTACAGTTAAACCAGGCAAAGGCCGAGAGGGAACCCCTAGACCCCTTTCTCACCTGGTCGTAACACCAAGAATACCTGAAAATCAAAAGGTAAAAGGGAGGGAGGAACTTAAAACAATTATGATTAGGGAAAAGGCACTGGGAAAACTATTAAAACTAAAGACTGACAAGTCCCCTGCACCTGATGGCCTGCATCCTAGGGTCTTACAAAAACAGTGGCTGCAGAGATAGTATTTGCATTGGTTGTGATCTTCCAAAATTCCCTAGATTTTGGAAAGGTCCCAGCAGATCAGAAAATCTCAAATGTAACACCTCTATTCAAGAAAGGAGACAGAAAGCAGGAAACTATAGGCAAGTTTGCCTGACATCGGGCAGAGGCTAGAATCCATTATTAAGGAGCTAATAGAAAATCATAAAATCAGGTACCGCCAACATGGTTTCTGAAAGGGACATAGTGTTTGGCTAATTCATTAGAGTTTTTTGAGGAAATAACAAGCAAGATGGATAAAGGGGACCCTGTGGATGTGGCGTACTTGGATTTCCAAAAGGCATTCAATAAGGTGCCACAAAGGTTGCTACACAAAATGAGAGCTCATGGTGTAGGGTGGAACATATGAGCATGGATAGAAGATTGGTTAGTTAACAGGAAGCAGAGAGTAGGGATAAATAGACCTTTTTCAGGTTGACAAGCTGCTACTAGTGGAGTGCCACAGGGATCAGTGCTGGGGCCTCTCATATTTACAATCTATATCAATGATTTGGATCAAGGGACCAAATGTATGGTTGCTAAATTTGCTGATGTCAAAGATAGGTAGGAAAGTAAGCTGTCAAGAGGACAAAGAGTCTACAAAGGGATTTAGGTAGGATAAGTGAGTGGGAAAAATGTGGGATATGGAGTATAATGTGGGAAAATGAGAACTCGTCCACTTTGGCAGGAAGAATAGAAAAGCAGTACATTATTTGAATGGAGAGAGATTGCAGAACTCTGTTGTACAGAGGGATCTAGGTGTCCTGGTACACAAATCATAAAAAGTTAGCATGAAGATACAGCAAGTGATTAGGAAGCAGGGATCGGCAAAGTGTCCGTACATGGACACCAGTGTCCGTGGTAAAATTGAGGTCTGTGGTAATTGTTAAAGGTTTGGAGCAAGACATTTAACTTAGCGGCTAGGTTATTTTAAAACAAGTTTAAAGGCTTGGAGCAAGACATTTAAAATTAAGCAGCGAAAGTAATTAGAAAGGATTGGGATCACTGGGACATTGGTCTAGGTCCTACAGCCCAAGGGCCAGAATCCAGTTCGCCAATCCACCAATCAAAAGCGTGAATGGTTTGCCTGTATGCGGACCTCCGTCAAATAGGAATGCCGGGAGGCGGAACTCGGTGGGAAGCCTGGTGCCAATCAGGGTGCACTGACCAATGGGAGTGGGGCAGGGGACGGTGCTGGCGGAACCACAGAGGCAGGTGATTGTCAGACTAACACTGTGGTTGGGTGCTTCCGGTGCAGAAGAACGCTTGCAGGGAGGGCAGCCTGCATGGTTTTCTGTCCATGCAGTTAAATTGATGAGATTTCAGGCACTGGGGCCCGGGATTTCCTGGCAAGTGCGCCCTGCCCGCGTTTGACCTACGGAATCAGCCCTGGAGAGTGTTGGTGAGTAAAACAGATAGGATAGCACACAGATAAGCAATGATTGAACTTGAAAGGGAAGACTTCTTTGAGTCAGAGCAAGCTTTTTTAAAAAAAAAAAAGACTGACAGTCCACGTTATCGGCTCTCCAATACCCCTGATTTCACAGAGGGGCTGGCACCGAGCGGCAATGCGTTTCTGCTCCTGGTGGATGGTGGGCAAAGGCGGGGCTGGGGGAGGGGGGGGGGGGGGGGGGGAGAAAGAGAGAGACACGGTGGTGGGGGGGGGGGGGGGGGGGAGAAAGAGAGACACAGTGGTGGGGGGGGGGGAGAAAGAGAGACACGGTGGTGGGGGGGGGGGAGAAAGAGAGACACGGTGGTGGGGGGGGGGGGAGGGGGGGGAAGAGAAGAGAAAGAGGGACACTGAGGTAGCAAGAGAGAGAGAGAGGGAGAGGAGAGAAAGAGATGGACACAGAGGCAAGAGAGAGCAGGGAGAGGGATGGACACAGACAGGAAGAGAGGGGGGACAGAAAGATATCAAGATCAC
The DNA here is from genome assembly GCF_036365525.1 of Heterodontus francisci. Taxonomy (NCBI): domain Eukaryota; kingdom Metazoa; phylum Chordata; class Chondrichthyes; order Heterodontiformes; family Heterodontidae; genus Heterodontus; species Heterodontus francisci. Next base: position 159,197,961 of record NC_090372.1, on the reverse strand, counting down.
TCCTGAAAGATGAACATCTAACCGAATTCTCCGCATCGCTGTATCAGGTGTGCGGGCAGACATTAACTACTTGTACAAGCAAAAACAATGCCAGGTATCTCACTAATAGGAGAAATGTGTTAAATTGGACTGTTTTGATGACATTAGGTTGTTTTTACACTTTATATTCAATTTATTACCCCCATGTCTGTTGCTGAGTCAATAATGACATCAGGAAGGCAAATGGAATGTTGGCATTTCTTGCAAGGGGAAATAGAGTATGGAAGTAGGGAAGTGTTGCGACAGCTGTACAGAGCCGTAGTTAGACCGCATCTGGAGTATAGTGTACAACTTTGGTCGCCTTAATTAAGAAAAGATATAAGTGCATTGGAAACAGCTCAGAAGGTTCATGCTACTGATTCCTGGGATGAAAGAGTTATCTTATGAGGAAAGGTTGAGCAGGTTGGGCCTATACCTATTGGCTATACCCATCCATCATCTTGTACATTCACTCCCTCCAGCACTGACACACAGTGGCAGCAGTGTACCATCTACAAGACGCACTGCAGCAACTCTACACACCTCCTTCGACAGCACCTTCAAAACCCACGACCTCTTCCACCTAGAGGGACAAGGGCAGCAGACATATGGGATCACCACTGCAAGTTCCCTCCCAAGTTACACACCATCCTGACTTGGAAATACATCACTGTGTCTTCACTGTCGCTGGATCAAAATCCTGGAACTCACTCCCTAATAGCACTGTGGGTGTACCCATACCAGATGGACTGTAGCGGTTTAAGGAGGCAGCTCGGGACCACCTCCTGAAGGGCAATTATGGATGGATTACAAATGCTAGCCTTGCCAGCAATGCCCACATCTCATGAAAATAACAAAAAGTCTCAGACTGTCGGCCCAAAATAGATGTAAGCTCCAAATGAAACAGGAACAAAGGGACAAAGGGAGATGTTATGCCCAGGACGTTAGAGTAAGAAGAACAGGTGGCACACACTGGCATGAAGAGCTGGAGGTTGCAAAGATAGGTGGTGAAACTACGAGTAGTTTTGTGAACAAGGGTGAAGATTTGATTTCAAAGCATTACAGGGCATAGAACGAATGGAGAGATCAGTATTAGATAGAGGGGTCTTGCCTGTTTTTTTTTTAAAAACAGACTGGAAAGAACAGCAGCAACTTGCAATCATTCAAATCAGAACATGTTGCATAATTTGTCCAGTTACATGTACGACAGAGTTCCTTTGTAAATGAGCGGTTCTTTAGATCCAACAAGTGTTGGCAACCACTTGAGGGATATTTAAACAGGTGTACTGTTCAATTGTGTATCAATATGGAACCTTCAGAGAAAGATATATTAGACAGTTTAGCTCCTGCAGTTAAATTGACAACCATAAAAGAATACGGTGTTAAGTACAAAATAATTTAGCATTTACAGTGTGACATTAAAAGAAAAACAAGGAACTGGTAAATATGGCATCTATTCCCTGCTCAAAAATACTTCGTGTTAACATTAATTTTTTTTTATTCATTCAAGGGATGTAGGCGTCACTGGCCAGGCCAGCTTTTATTGCCCATCCCGAATTGCCCTCGAGAAGGTGGTGGTGAGCTGCCTTCTTGAACCGCTGCAGTCCATTTAGGGTAGGTATACCGACAGTGCTGTTAGGAAGGGAGTTCCAGGATTTTGACTGAGCGACAGTGAGGGAACGGCAATATAGTTCCATGTCAGGATGGTGTGTGACTTGGAGGGAAACTTGCAGGTGGTGATGCTCCCATGTATTTGTTGCCCTTGTCCTTCTAGTTGGTAGAGGTAGCGGGTTTGGAAGGTGCTGTCCAAGGAGCCTTGGTGCATTGTTGCAATGCATCTGCTGCCACTGTGCGTCGGTGGAGGAGGGAGTGAATGTTTGTGGATGGCGTACCAATCAAGCAGGCTGCTTTGTCCTGGATGGTGTCGAGCTTCTTGAGTGTTGTTGGAGCTGCACCCATCCAGGCAAGTGGAGAGTATTCCATCACACTCCTGACTTGTGCCTTGTAGAATGTGGACAGGCTTTGGGGTCAGGAGGTGAGTTACTCGCCTAAGGATTCCTAGCCTCTGACCTGCTCTTGTAGCCACAGTATTTATATGTCTACTCCAGTTCAGTTTCTGGTCAATGGTAGCCCCTAGGATGTTGATAGTGGGGGATTCAGCGATGGTAATGCTGTTGAATGTCAAGGGGAGATGGTTAGATTCTCTCTTGTTGGAGATGGTCATTGCCTGGCACTTAGGTGGCGCGAATGTTACTTGCCACTTATCAGCCCAAGCCTGGATATTGTCCAGGTCTTGCTGCATTTCTACACGGACTGCTTCAGTATCTGAGGAGTCATGAATGGTGCTGAACATTGTGCAATCATCAGCAAACATCCCCACTTCTGACCTTATGATTGAAGGAAGGTCATTGATGAAGCAGCTGACGATGGTTGGGCCTAGGACATTACCCTGAGGAACTCCTGCAGTGATGTCCTGGAGCTCAGATGATTGACCTCCAACAACCACAACCATCTTCCTTTGCGCGAAGTATGACTCCAGGCAGTGGAGGGTTTTCCCCGATTCCCATTGACCTCAGTTTTGCTAGAGTTCCTTGATGCCATACTCGGTCAAATGCTGCTTTGGTGTCAAGGGCAGTCACTCTCACCTCTCGAGTTCAGCTCTTTTGTCCATGTTTGAACCAAGGCTGTAATGAGGTCAGGAGCTGAGTGGCCCTGGCGGAACCCAATCTGAGCATCACTGAGCAGGTTATTGCTAAGCAAGTGCCGCTTGATAGCACTGTTGATGACACCTTCCATCACTTTACTGATGATTGAGAGTAGACTGATGGGGTGGTAACTGGCCTGGTTGGACTTGTCCTGCTTTTTGTGTACAGGACATACCTGGGTAATTTTCCACATTGCAGGGTAGATGCCAGTGTTGTAACTGTATTGGAACAGTTTGGAAAGGGGCGCGGCAAGTTCTGGAGCACAGGTCTTCAGTACTATTGCCGGAATATTGTCAGGGCCCATAGCTTTTGCAGTATCCAGTGCTTTCAGTCGTTTCTAAATATCACGCAGAGTGAATCGAATTGGCTGAAGTCTGGCATCTGTGATGCTGGGGATTTCAGGAGGAAGCCAAGATGGATCAACTCGGCACTTCTGGCTGAAGATTGTTGTAAATGCTTCAGCCTTATCTTTCACACTGATGTGCTGGACTCCCCCATCATTGAGAATGAGGATATTTGTGGAGCCACCTCCTCCAGTTAGATGTTTAATTGTCCACCATTCACGGCTGGATGTGGCAGGACTGCAGAGCTTAGATCTGATCCGTTGGTTATGGGATCGCTTAGCTCTGTCTATCGCATGATGCTTACGCAGTTTGGCATGCAAGTAGTCCTGGGTTGTAGCTTCACCAGGTTGACACCTCATTGAGGTATGCTTGGTGTTGCTCCTGGCATGCCCTCCTACACTCTTCATTGAACCAGGGTCGGCCTCCTGGCTTGATGGTAATGGTAGAGTGGGGGATATGCCGGGCCTTGAGGTTTCAGATTGTGGTTGAGTACAATTCTGCTGCTGCTGATGGCCAACAGCGCCTCATGGATGCCCAGTTTTGCATTGCTAGGTCTGTTCGAAATCTATCCCATTTAGCATGGTGATAGTGCCACACAACACGATGGTGTACTCAATGTGAAGGCGGGACTTAGTCTCCACAAGGACTGTGCAGTGGTCACTCCTACCAATGCTGTCATGGACAGAAGCATCTGCGGCAGGCAGATTGGTGAGGACGAGGTCAAGTATGTTTTTCCCTCGTGTTGGTTCCCCCACCACCTGCCGCAGACCCAGTCTAGCAGCTATGTCCTTTAGGACTCGGCCAGCTCGGTCAGTAGTGGTGCTAGCGAGCCACTCTTGGTGATGGACATTGAAGTCCCCCACCCAGAGTACATCTTGTGCCCTTGCCACCCTCAGTGCTTCCTCCAAGTGGTGTTCAACATGGAGGAATACTGAGTCATCAGCTGAGGGATGGCAGTAGGTGGTAATCAGTAGGAGGTTACCTTGCCCATGTTTGGCCTAATGCCATGAGACTTTGTGGGGTCCAGAGTCGATGTTGAGGACTCCCAGGGCAACTCCCTCCCTACTGTATACCACTGTGCCACCACCTCTGCTGGGTCTGTCCTGCCGGTGGGACAGGACATACCCGGGGATGGTGATGGCAGTGTCTGGGACATTGTAAGATATGATTCCATGAGCATGACTATGTCAGGCTGTTGCTTGACTAGTCTGTGGGACAGCTCTCCCAACTTTGGCACAAGCCCCCAGATGTTCGTAAGAAGGACTTTGCAGGGTCGACAGGGCTGGGTTTGCCATTGTCGTTTCCAGTGCCTAGGTCGATGCCGGGTGGTCCGTCCGGTTTCATTCCTTTTTATTGACTTCGTAGCCGCTAGGTACAACTGAGTGGCTTGCTTGGCCATTTCAGTGGTCATGGAAGAGTCAACCACATTGCTGTGGGTCTGGAGTCACATGTAGGTCCCAGGTAAGGACAGCAGATTTCCCTCCCTAAAGGACATTAGTGATCCAGATGGGTTTTCACAACAATCGACAATGGTTTCATGGCCATCATTAGACTAGCTTTTAATTCCAGATTTATTAATTAAATTCAAATTCCACCTTCTGCTGTGATGGGATTCGAACCTATGTCCCCAGAGCAATACCCTGGGTCTCTGGGTTACTAGTCCAGTGATAATATCACTACGCCACCGCCTACCCTGTTCGCATTATTATATCAATATTTATTATTGTAAATTTCTGTCAACATTTCCCATGAAATTTTACTGTCATGTTGCAGGCTCTGACCACTGTGGATCCACAGAGCAGTCTTCTCTAGGCTCTGTCCCTGCTCTGTCACAATTTTGAATACATAAAAATGGTCCTGAGAGGTTCAGGATATCCAGTAGCAAAAGCAAGTTAAGGGAAGGGTTGGTTACCTGTTCATTATCCTGCAATCTCTCAGAAACTAGAGATATTTAGGATTACTCAAAACTATAAAGGAGCCAAGAACTATTTGACATTATTTAAAATGTAAAACTTGAAGTATCTAGATGTAGAAGGGAAGATAAGACTCAAAAACATTCGTGTTACTCAATGATGTTTTGAAAAAAAACTCCTTGGATAAAATAGATCATACTGATGAAAACCTGGGTGATGTCCTTGTTATTGTATACTAAATTACACATATGATATGGGGACAAAGGGAAAAGAAAGAGCCAGATTTACCAAGACATGCCACAGAAAGGTTCCAGGACCTCATCAGGTGTCAAAATGTTTTATTACTTTCTGTGCATGGCCAAGGACCAGCATTTCAGTAAACACGTTGCTACTTCAAATTTTCAATCCACTGCCTCATCAGATCTCAGCCACTGCCATATAATCCTGCACTAAACTGGTAACGGACTCACTATACTTGACAAATGAATACCCACCAAATTTTGTCATAAACCTCATCAGTAGCAATCAACTTTGCATTTAAGGTTAAGGAACTTCGCAGGAGATTAACACACTGGAAATCATTTGTTCTGAATAAGAAACATTAAAAATAACAGTCTGTGAATGGATTAAAGTTTTAAATTGGTATCCTGGTTTTCTCAGAACATGTCCGAGATGATTTATTACTGACAGTTACCATGAGGAACAGTAACATGTATGATCTTTTGATGGAAAGAGTTATATCTTAAATTTGTAAATGTCTGGAAAACCATGATTCTAAGAAATTACAAGTCAAACTGTTTTACCTTCAGGATCATATGTTTGGAATACTCTTCTAGCTTGTTCCCAAGGAGATTCTGGAGCAACTAAGGACATTTCCTGGAGAGAAAAAAAAAGTATTTTAATATCGCTAAAGAACTGCAGTTTTTCTGGTTCATTTTTCTTTAAAAAAAAATGCATGAGTAAACACAAAATTTGCTGTTATGACTAGGTGAGAAAGGTATCTAGGGATCCCTCTCAGCCTTCACCTGGCCTTACTGTAACAGGGCTCAATTTTAAACACACCGTGTTTTTAGCTCTCCCTTGGTGAATCCGTTCACTGCTTTCCAATTATTCTTTTCTTTCTTTTGGGCCTCCTTATCTCGAGAGACAATGGATACGCGCCTGAAGGTGGTCAGTGGTTTGTGAAGCGGCGCCTGGAGTGGCTATAAAGGCCAATTCTAGAGTGACAGGCTCTTCCACAGGTGCTGCAGAGAAATTTGTTTGTCGGGGCTGTTGCACAGTTGGCTCTCCCCTTGCGCCTCTGTCTTTTTTCCTGCCAACTACTAAGTCTCTTCGACTCGCCACATTTTAGCCCTGTCTTTATGGCTGCCCGCCAGCTCTGGCGAACGCTGGCAACTGACTCCCACGACTTGTGATCAATGTTACAGGATTTCATGTCGCGTTTGCAGACGTCTTTAAAGCGGAGACGTGGACGGCCGGTGGGTCTGATACCAGTGGCGAGCTCGCTGTACAATGTGTCTTTGGGGATCCTGCCATCTTCCATGCGGCTCACATGGCCAAGCCATCTCAAGCGCCGCTGACTCAGTAGTGTGTACAAGCTGGGGATGTTGGCCGCCTCGAGGACTTCTGTGTTGGAGATACGGTCCTGCCACCTGATGCCAAGTATTCTCCGGAGGCAGCGAAGATGGAATGAATTGAGACGTCGCTATTGGCTGGCATACGTTGTCCAGGCCTCGCTGCCATAGAGCAAGGTACTGAGGACACAGGCTTGATACACTCGGACTTTTGTGTTCCGTGTCAGTGCGCCATTTTCCCACACTCTCTTGGCCAGTCTGGACATAGCAGTGGAAGCCTTTCCCATGCGCTTGTTGATTTCTGCATCTAGAGACAGGTTACTGGTGATAGTTGAGCCTAGGTAGGTGAACTCTTGAACCACTTCCAGAGCGTGGTCGCCAATATTGATGGATGGAGCATTTCTGACGTCCTGCCCCATGATGTTCGTTTTCTTGAGGCTGATGGTTAGGCCAAATTCATTGCAGGCAGCCGCAAACCTGTCGATGAGACTCTGCAGGCACTCTTCAGTGTGAGATGTTAAAGCAGCATCGTCAGCAAAAGGGAGTTCCCTGATGAGGACTTTCCGTACTTTGGACTTCGCTCTTAGACGGGCAAGGTTGAACAACCTGCCCCCTGATCTAGTGTGGAGGAAAATTCCTTCTTCAGAGGACTTGAGCGCATGTGAAAGCAGCAGGGAGAAGAAAATCCCAAAAAGTGTGGGTGCGAGAACACAGCCCTGTTTCACGCCACTCAGGATAGGAAAGGGCTCTGATGAGGAGCCACCATGTTGAATTGTGCCTTTCATATTGTCATGGAATGAGGTGATGATACTTAGTAGCTTTATAAAGGCAAAGAAACCAGCACAAAAAGGTTTTTTTTTAGGTTTAAAGAAGAAACGTTTATTAAACTTAAATTCGAATTCGGTTGACGCCCAAGAATACATGACGCACCCATGCTAGCTTGCATACACGATACAAACATGTAAATAGCAACAGAAAAGTACACCAGGAGTGTACTACAGGCCTCCGATAAGTCAGGGAGAGATAGAGGAGCAGAAATGTAGGCAAATCTCAGGGGTGTAAAAATAATAAAGGTAATAGTGGATTTCAACTTCCCCCAATATCAACTGGGATAGTCTTAGTGCAAAAGGCTTAAAGGGGGCGGAATTCTTAAAATGCTTACAGGAGAGCTTTTTGAGCCTGCACGTAGAAAATCCGACAAGAGAAGGGGCGGTACTAGACCTAATCTTGGGGAATGAAGCTGGTCAAGTGGTAGAAGCTTCAGTGGGGGAGCATTTCGGAGACAGTGACCGTAACTCTAATATTTAAGGCAGTTATGGAAAAGGACAAAGAGGGACCGGAAATAAAAGTACTGAATTGGGAGGGGGGGGGGAAAAAAGGCCGATTTCAATATGATAAAACAGGATCTGGCCAAAGTGGACTGGGGAAGTCTACATCAGTGGAAGTCATTCAAAAAGGAAATAGTGTGTGTTCAGGGCCAACATGTTCCCACAATGGTGAAGGGTACGAACAAGTCCAGGGAACCCTGGAGGTCAAGAGACATAGAGGATTGGATAAGGAAAAAAAAAAGGAGGCTCTGGAGGAGTATAGAAAGTGTAGGGGGGGTACTTAAAAATGTAATTAGGAGAGCGAACAGAAGACATGACAAAACACTGGTAGGCAATATAAAGGAAAATCCCAAGGCGTTTTAAGTATATTAAGGGCAAGAGGATAACCAGGGAAAGGGTAGGGCCCATTAGGGACCAGAGTGGCAGCGTGTGTGTGGAGCAGGAGGACATAGGTGAGGTTTCAAATGAGTACTATTTATCTGTGTTCACTATGGAGAAGGACGATGTAGATATAGAGATCAGGGAGGGGGATTGTGATATACGAACAAATTAGCATTGAAAGGGAGGAAGTATTAGCTGTTTTAGTGGGCTTAAAAGTGGATAAATCCTCAGGCCCAGATGAGATGTTTCCCAGGCTATTATGTGAGGCAAGGGAGGAGGATAGCATGGGCTCTAAGACAAATTATCAAATCCTCTCTGGCCACAGGAGAGGTCAGAGGACTGAAGGACAGCAAACCTGGTACCATTATTCAAGAAGGGTAGCAGCGATAAACTAGGCCAGTGAGTCCAACATTAGAGGTAGGGAAACTATTGGAAAAGATTCTGAGGGACAGGATTAATCTCTACTTGGAGAGGCAGGGATTAATTAGGGATAGTCAGCATGGCTTTGTCAGGGGGAGATAGTGTCGAACGAACTTGATTGAATTTTGAGAGGTGACCAGATGTGTAGATGAGGGCAAGGCAGTTGATGTAGTCTACATGGACTTCAGTAAGGCTTTTGATAAGGTCCCGCATGGGAGATTGTTTAAGAAGAGCCCATGGGATCCTGGGCAATTTGGCAAATTGAATCCAAAATTGGCTTAGTGGCAGGAGGCAGAGGGTGACGGCCGAGGGTTGTTTTTGCGAGCGGAAGCCTGTGACCAGTGGTGTACTGCAGGGATCGGTGCTGGAACCCTTGCTGTTTGTAGCGTACATTAGACGTGAATATAGGAGGTATGATCAGTAAGTTTGCAGATGACACGGAAATAGTGAGGAGGAAAGCCATAGATTACAGGATGACACAGATGGACGGAGCAGTGACAAATGGAATTTAACCCTGAGAAGTGTGAGGTGATGCATTTTGGGAGGACTAACAAGGCAAGGGAATATACAATGGATGGTAGGATCCTAGGAAGTACAGAGGGACCTTGGTGTACTTGTCCATAGATCACTGAAGGCAGCAGCATGGGTAGGTAAAGGTAGTTAGAAAGGCATATGGGATACTTGCCTTTATTAGCCAAGGCACAGAATATAAGAGCAGGGAGGTTATGATGGAGCTGTATAAAACGCTAGTTAGGCCACAGCTGGAGTACTGTGTACAGTTCTGAACACCACACTATAGGAAGGATGTGATTGCACTGGAGATGGTGCAGAGGAGATTCACTAGGATGTTGCCTGGGCTAGAGCATTTCAGCTATGAAGAAAGACTGGATAGGCTAGGGTTGTTTTCCTTAGAGCAGAGAAGCCTGAGGGGGGGACCTGATTGAGGTATACAAAATTATGAGGGGCATTGATAGGAAGAAACCTTTTCCCTTAACGGAGGGGTCAATAACCAGGGGGCAGAGTTTTAAGGTAAGGGGCAGGAGGTTGAGGGAATTTGAGGAAATTTTTTTCACCCAGAGGTTGGTTGGAACCTGGAACACACTACCTGAAGGGGGCGGTAGAGGCAGGAACCCTAACAACACTTTAGTAGTATTCAGATCTGTACTTGAAATGCCATAGCATACAAGACTATGGGCCAAGTGCTGGAAAATGGGATTAGGATAGATGCTGGATGGCCAATACAGACACAATGGGCCAAAGGGCCTGTTTCTGTGCTGTTTAACTGACTCAAAAAAAAGAAAAAGAAAGTGTAAACGTTTGAGGCAATATTTGAAGAGTTTTTGTAACAGTTCTTCGAGCTCCCTGTAGAGTCCTTGATTGTAGGTAGATCTTGCTTTTCGTTGGGGCCCAGTATTCTTCTTAAACCTTGTTCGCTGTAGGAGACTTTTCTCTCTTGTGGTTCATGTGTCTTCAATGGATTCAGAGGCTTGTGAGAAAGAGATGGGAGCAGACAGGAGAGATCTCTCCTGTCTGGAGTGGGCGGCACAGTGGCGCAGTGGTTAGCACCGCAGCCTCACAGCTCCAGGGACCCGGGTTCGATTCCGGGTACTGCCTGTGTGGAGTTTGCAAGTTCTCCCTGTGTCTGCGTGGGTTTTCTCCGGGTGCTCCGGTTTCCTCCCACAAGCCAAAAGACTTGCAGGTTGATAGGTAAATTGGCCATTATAAATTGTCACTAGTATAGGTAGGTGGTAGGGAAATATAGGGACAGGTGGGGATGTTTGGTAGGAATATGGGATTAGTGTAGGATTAGTATAAATGGGTGGTTGATGTTTGGCACAGACTCGGTGGGCCGAAGGGCCTGTTTCAGTGCTGTATCTCTAATCTAATCTAATCTCCTCAGTCCAGGAGCAAAGAGTCTTTGAGTTCAAACACTCTGTGGCTCGTTCAAAAAACCCCTGGAACAGCCAGTTAGTCATGTGACCAGCTGATCCAACCAGTTCTGGCCCCTGTGGATTGGATCACTTCAGCAGGCCCTCGAATGTGCTTCCCCACCCCCCTCACTGTCCAGTGATCAACATCTGTTGTGGGTTGGATGTGTCAGGGAATGGTCCTTTGTCCTTCCAAGTACAGTCTGTTAATGTATTTTTCAGCCACAGCTGGTCAGTTTAACAAGTAATTTCCTCGTTCCAGCAATAGTTAAAAATCAATGTTCATGACAAAATTAACGTGCCTCATTCTTGGCAAGTGAGGGCCTAGCATAACACTTGCATTCTAAACTCTGCCCAATTTTGATAAAACATTTAAAAATAAATCTCATTAAGGTGACAAGAAAAAAATCATTAACTGCACTATATATGAAAAGTACTCTTCTGTACACAATTATTGGCCTTGACATCCTTTTTGAAGTAGGACGCTCCAAACACTGATATTCTAAATACAGCTTAACCAATGACTTGTATAGAGTTAGTATTACCTCTTTTTGTATTTAATGCCCACATGTTTCAAAGTAAACAATTTTATTGAACAAGGCCAGCAGTGCAAGAGGGGCTGTGGCTAAGGGCAGGGACTCCCAGGCCAGAAGTTTTCATGTCCCTGGCCTAGCAGAACAATGACAGGTTTGCACATTGAATGAAAGCAGGAATTCCAACCTGCTGAATGGCAGATGTGGAGCTCACCAGGGGTCCAGGGTTGGACTCCTGAAAATTTCTTCGTCTACCTACAAAGTTTGGGGGTAGGGAGGGTGCGAGTTGGTGGCCAATGGAAGCACTGGTGGGCTTATCCCCTAGAACCGGCACACAAGTTCCATTTCTGCAAATGTACAACACGTTCAGGGATGTAAAGGCCCAAAAGAATTGTTCGCAATTAAATCAAACATTACAGAAAAAACCCTAATCATGTCTGAACAGCACAGCCAGTCTCAATGTCAACTAACAGCTTACTTTCTGGTTGATACCTACAAACCATGATTTACTATTTTTACAAAAGTATATAAATGAGGATTACACCAAAAGTACTGGAAAGTATGAAATATTTTGTTTAGTTTCTAGAGCTGACGATAGCTATAAATCATTGGAATACTATTTCTGCAACATGGTTTAAGTCTCCTGGGTATCATTTCCGGTGTTGAGACAACCTGGATTTGGCATTAAATACATATATTTTATAAATGGTACTGCTCCAAGCTTCTGTCTCGTTCAACAAAAGTACACAGTTTAACTCTCTGCCAAACATTTACTGGAACCATTTATAATTAAAATGCATGCTATGGCAAACCTCAACACAGCTTGGAACAAAGCCCATATTTTTCCATTAACTGCAATATACAGCAATATAATCTAAATTCCAGTAGAGTGTTTTAAAAAAGCATTGCCATTTATCACCAATAGAAGCTAGGTGCAATTTTATAACTTTTATTATACCTTTCTGATCCTCAGTGTCTACAATATCAATGTGGTCCCACTGTTGTGTAATTTTACTAATGAGACTAGGAAAACAGTAATAAAGTGTTTTTTTTGGATCAATTTTCTCTCATTAAAGGTGTTGACTCAGGGTTCAGTTCGATGATTACCTGTTGCTTGCTTGTACTTTGCCATAGTGGCAATTCTTAATGTGTTTGCTCAGACAATTGAATACTGGTATGTTAAATGGAAGCATTACAACGGAGACCAATCCCATCCTCATTGGACGGCCACACACAGGAATCAAACCTGGAACCTTCAGTGCTGTATGGCTCAGTTTACATGCTGTCTCCATCAGAGGGAATACAGAGGAGCCACAGGTGATCCATCTTCACTTCTCTGGTTTATGATGTCATTTGACCTCTTGATTATGGTGCAATTGTGTGGCAGGATACTTTAAAGTCACTTCATATTTTGCGCATTACAATTAGAATAGTAAAGCCAAAACTATGGAGCACACTTATTCTTTGCATATTTATGGTAGCTAGTTTCCTCAAACTGTGAAAGTCGTAATCACAAGTTGTATTTGCGTGCATTAAATATGGCTGAATTATAAAGGTTGAATAATTTGCATGTCAACTGCTCAATGTTCATAACTGTAGACAAGTAAACCCTTAGTGTCAATAAATTCCATGATTTTTATCAACTCCCATCACAAAACACTAATTATTTCATAAATATTATGTATAGTATCTGAATACATGTAGAAAAATAATAAAGCATAAACGCACAGGAGTTGTATTGCAGCCTTCTGCCTATTCCAAGCCACTCTTTTTTTCACTTGTTGGTACCCTTGCTACGTTGTGATAGAAAAATGCAATTAAATATATCACAGTAAAGTGCTTATATAATATTCTTAATGCATCACCTCAAACCTTCCAATTATCAGTGGAAGACCTGTAATCACCAATGTTTTATAGAATTCACTGTTTGCCACAGGAAAATACAAGTTTGGAAAGGCAATTCTGTAATGATGGTAAAGCATCAGATTTGAATAGTTCAGTTATTGCACTTAACTCTTAATAATTGCATTAAAATATAGCAGAGGAGCTCAAAAGCAATATAAACAGAGCACCTCCAACAACTGAACTGCTGAATCCCCAAGACCATCAAATCCCATTTAAAAATTCAACGTCTTAAATGTCCAAAAACATGTTTTTTTCCCTCCCCATAACAAATACACTTGCGATTGTATCACTGAACAGAGTCTTTGTGACTGCAGATCATGCGTCAGTGGTGATGTAATCAAGTTACTTCAATATTCTGTAGCTTTTGACTTGCATCTACTATTTAAGATGAGAGAGAGAGAGGTGGGAGAGTCATAAAGAAAGTGTTAAAGTCACTATGGCACAGAAGGAGGCCATTCAGCCCAGAATCCAGGCAGGCTCTCTGTAGAACAATCCACTCAGTTCCCTTCCCCCGCAGTCCGACAAGTTCATTTCCCTCAAGTGCCCATCCAATTTCCTTTTGAAATCATTCACCGTCTCTGCTTCAACCACCCTTGTAAGCAGAGTGTTCCAGGCTGTGTAAAAAAGTTCTTCCTAACAACCCACATCTCGTGCCTAAAATCTTAAATCTGTGTTCCCCTCAGGGGTAGGTGGTGGCGTAGTGGTATCATCACTGGACTAGTAACCCAGAGAATTGCTCCGGCGACATGGGTTCGAATCCCACCACAGCAGAAGGTGGAATTAGAATGTAATTAATAAATGTAGAATTAAACGCTAGTCTAATGATGGCCATGAAACCATTGTCGATTATTGTAAAAACCCATCTGCTTCACTAAGGTCCTTTAGGGAAGGAAATCTGCTGTCCTTACCTGGTCTGGCCGACATGTGACTCCAGACCCACAGCAATGTGGTTAACTCTTACATGCGCTCTGAAAAGGCCTAGCAAGCCACTCAGTTGTACCTAACTGCTACAAAGTCAATAAAAAGGAATGAAACCGGACGGACCACCCGGCATCAACCTAGGCACCGGAAACGCAACGGCAAACCCAGCCCTGTCGACCCTGCAAGGTCCTCCTCACTAAAATCTGGGGGCTTGTGCCAAAGTTGGGAGAGCTGTTCCACAGACTAGCTAAGCAACAGCCTGACATTGTCTATAAGGTATGATTCCGCGAGTATGACTATGTCCCACCGGCAGGACAGACACAGCAGAGGTGGTGGCACAGTGGTATACAGTAGGGAGGGAGTTGCCCTGGGAGTCCTCAACATCGACTCTGGACCCCATGAAGTCTCATGGCATCAGATCAAACATAGGCAAGGTAACCTCCTACTGATTACCACATACCGCCCTCCCTCAGCTTGTCAGTTGAACACCACTGGGAGGAAGCACTGAGGGTGGCAAGGGCACAAAATGTACTCTGGGTGGAGGACTTCAATGTCCATCACCAAGAGTGGCTCGGTAGCACCACTACTGACCGAGCTGGCCGAGTCCTAAAGGACATAGCTGCTAGACTGGATCTGCGGCAGGTGGTGAGGGTACCAATGCTAGACTGGATCTGCGGCAGGTGGTGAGGGTACCAACACTAGGGAAAAAATTTTTTGACCTCGTCTTCACCAATCTGCCTGCCGCAGATGCTTCTGTTCATGACAGTATGGTGGGAGTGACCACCACACAGTCCTTGGAGACGAAGTCCTGCCTTCACATTGAGGATACCGTCCATCATGTTGCGTGGCACTATCACCGTGCTAAATGGGATAGATTTCGAACAGATCTAGTTCTAGCAATGCAAAACTGGGCATCCATGAGGCGCTGTGGACCATCAGCAGCAGAATTGTACTCAACCATAATCTGTAACCTCATGGCCAGCATATCCCCCACTCTACCATTACCATCAAGCCAGGAGGCCAACCCTGGTTCAATGAAGAGTGCAGGAGGGCATGCCAGGAGCAGCACCAGGCATACCTCAAAATGAGGTGTCAACCTGGTGAAGCAACAACCCAGGACTATCTGCGTGCCAAACAGCATAAGCAGCATGTGATCCCATAACCAACGGATCAGATCTAAGCTCTGCAGTCCTGCCACATCCAGCCGTGAATGGTGGTGGACAATTAAACAGCTAACTGGAGGTGGCGGCTCCACAAATATCCTCATCCTCAATGATGGGGGAGCCCAGCACATCAGTGCGAAAGATAAGGCTGAAGCATTTGCAACAATCTTCAGCCAGAAGTGCCGAGTTGATGATCCATCTCGGCCTGCTCCTGAAATCCCCAGCATCACAGATGCTAGACTTCAGCCAATTCGATTCACTCCGCGTGATATCAAGAAACGACTGAAGGCACTGGATACTGCAAAAGCTATGGGCCCTGACAATATTCCGGCAATAGTACTGAAGACCTGTGATCCAGAACTTGCCGCACCCCTAGTCAAGCTGTTCCAGTATAGCTACAACACTGGCATCTGCCCTGCAATGTGGAAAATTACCCAGGTATGTCCTGTACACAAAAAGCAGGACAAGTCCAACCAGGCCAATTACAGCCCCATCAGCCTACTTTCAATCATCAGTAAAGTGATGGAAGGTGTCATCAACAGTGCCATCAAGCGGCACTTGCTTCGCAATAACCTGCTCAGTGATACTAGGTTTGGGTTCCACCAGGGCCACTCAGCTCCTGACCTCATTACAGCCTTGGTTCAAACATGGACAAAAGAGCTGAACTCAAGAGGTGAGGTGAGAGTGTCTGCCCTTGACATCAAGGCCGCATTTGACCGGGTATGGCATCAAGGAGCCCTAGCAAAACTGAGGTCAATGGGAATCAGGGGGAAAACCCTTCGCTGGCTGGAGTCATACCGAGCGCAAAGAAAGATGGCTGCGGTTGTTGGAGGTCAATCATCTGAGCTCCAGGACATCACTGCAGGAGTTCCTCAGGGTAGCGTCCCAGGCCCAACCACCTTCAGCTGCTTCATCAATGACCTTCCTTCAATCATAAGGTCAGAAGTGGGGATGTTCGCTGATGATTGCACAATGTTCAGCACCATTCGTGACTCCTCAGATACAGAAGCAGTCCGTGTAGCAATGCAGCAAGACCTGGACAATATCCAGGCTTGGGCTGATAAGTGGCAAGTAACATTCGCGCCACACAAGTGCCAGGCAATGACCATCTCCAACAAGAGAGAATCTAACCATCTCCCCTGAAATTCAACGGCATTACCATCGCTGAATCCCCCACTATCAACATCCTAGGGGCTACCATTGACCAGAAACTGAACTGGAGTAGCCATATAAATACCATGGCTGCAAGAGCAGGTCAGAGGTTAGGAATCCTGAGGCGAGTAACTCACCTCCTGACTCCCCAAAGCCTGTCCACCATCTACAAGGCATAAGTCAGGAGTGTGATGGAATACTCTCCACTTGCCTGGATGGGTGCAGCTCCAACAACACTCAAGAAGCTCGACACCATCCAGGACAAAGCAGCCCGCTTAATTGGCACCCCATCTACAAACATTTACTCCCTCCACCACCGACGCACAGTGGCAGCAGTGTGTACCATCTACAAGATGCACTGCAGCAATGCACCAAGGGTCCTTAGACAGCACCTTCCAAACCCGCGACCTCTACCAACTAGAACGACAAGGGCAGCAAATGCATGGGAACACCACCACCTGCAAGTTCCCCTCCGAGTCACACACCAACCTGACTTGGAACTATATCGCCGTTCCTTCACTGTCGCTGGGTCAAATTCCTGGAACTCCCTTCCTAACACTGTGGATATACCTACCCCAAATGGACTACAGCGGTTCAAGAAGGCAGCTCACCACCACCTTCTCAAGGGCAATTCGGGATGGGCAATAAATGCTGGCCTGGCCAGTGACGCCCACATCCCATGAATGAATATATAAAAAAAAAATCCTTCTACCACCAGCTAATGGGAACAACTTTTCTTTGTCTAGCTTATCAAAACCTGTCATAATCTTTATAAACTTCTCATCTCCTTTGCTCCAAGGAGAACACCACCAGCTTCTCCAACCTAACCTTGTAGCTAAAATCCCTCATCCCTGGAACCACTCTGGTAAATCCCCTCTGCATACTCTCAAGGACTGTCACATCCTTCCTGAAGTGTGGAGTCCTGAACTGGACGCAATACTCCAGCTGTGGCCCAACCAGAGCTTTATAAAAAGGTCAACATAACTTCCCTGTTTTGTACTCAATACCTCTACTTAAAAAGACCAAGATCCCATCTGCTTTGTAACTACTCACTCAATATGTCCTGCCACCTTCAAGGATCTGTGCACATGGACCCCAAGGCCCCTCTATCCCTGCACTCTCTTTAGAACTGTGCCATTAAATCTATATTGCCTCTCTATCCCTTCTGCCGCCTTGCACTTCTCTATTAAATTCTACCTGCCACTTGTCTGCCCATTCTGCTAGTCTATGTCCCGTTGCAGTCGACTTGGATCATTTTTAGCCATGTTTAGTACTACTGTTTTAAGCTTTCTATAAAAAGTAGCAAAAATGGCTACCGGAACCTCCGAAAGGTTATTAATGAACAAAAAAGTGCATTATACTAGGGTAAACCAAAATATTGTGCAAACTTTATCACAATGTTGAAAATTGATCTGAGGACTACAGATCTGCCAAGATTACATAGAACATAGAACAGTACAGCACAGTACAGGCCCTTCGGCCCACGATGTTGTGCCGACCCTTTAACCTACTCTAAGATCAAACTAACTACCTACCCTTCATTCTACTATCATCCATATACCTATCCAAGAGTCGCTTAAATGTCCCTAATGTATCTGCTTGTACCACTGTTGGCAGTGCATTCCACGCACCCACCACTGTGTAAAGAACCTACCTCTGACATCTCCCCGAAACCTTCCTCCAATCACCTTAAAATTATGCCCCCTGGTGATAGCCCTTCCCGCCCTGGGAAAAAGTCTCTGGCTATCCACTCTATCTATGCCTCTCATCATCTTGTACCCCTCTATCAAGTCACATCTCATCCTTCTTCGCTCCAATGAGAAAAGCCCTAGCTCCCTCAACTTTTCTTCATAAGACATGCCCTCCAGTCCAGGCAGCATCCTGGTAAATCTCCTCTGCACCCTCTCTAAAGCTTCCACATCCTTCCTATAATGAGGCGACCAGAACTGAACACAATATTCCAAGTGTGGTCTAACCAGGGCTTTATAGAGCTGCAGCATAACCTCGTGGCTCTTAAACTCAATCCCCCTGTTAATGAAAGCCAACACCCCATACGCCTTAACAACCCTATCAACTTGGGTGGCAACTTTGAGGGATCTATGGACGTGGACCCCAAGATCCCTCTGTTCCTCCACACTGCCAAGAATCCTGTCTTTAAGCCTGTATTCTGCATTCAAATTTGACCTTCCAAAATGAATCACTTCACACTTTTCCAGGTTGAACTCCATCTGCCACTTCTCAGCCCAGCTCTGCATCCTGTCTATGTCCCGTTGCAACCTACAACAGCCCTCCAAACTATCCACAACTCCAGCATCCTTTGCGTCATCGGCAAACTTACTAACCCAGCCTTCCACTTCCTCATCCAAGTCATTTATAAAAATCACAAAGAACAGAGGTCCCAGAACAGATCCCTGCGGAACACCACTGGTCACCGAGCTCCAGGCTGAATACTTTCCATCTACTACCACCCTCTGTCTTCTATGGGCCAGCCAATTCTGCATCCAGACAGCCAAATTTCCCTGTATCCCATGCCTCCTTACTTTCTGAATGAGCCTACCATGGGGAACCTTATCAAACGCCTTGCTAAAATCCATATACACCACATCCACTGCTCTTCCTTCATCAATGTGTTTTGTCACATCTTCAAAGAATTCAATAAGGCTTGTGAGGCATGACCTGCCCCTCACAAAGCCATGCTGACTATCTCTAATCAAACTATGCTTTTCCAAATAATCATAAATCCTGTCTCTCAGATTCCTCTCCAATAATTTGCCCACCACCGACGTAAGACTGACTGGTCTGTAATTCCCAGGGTTATCCCTATTCCCTTTCTTGAACAAGGGAACAACATTTGACACCCTCCAATCATCTGGTACTACTCCAGTGGACAGTGAGGACGCAAAGATCATCGCCAAAAGCGCGGCAATCTCTTCCCTCGCTTCCCGCAATAACCTTGGGTATATCCCGTCTGGCCCCGGGGACTTATCTGTCTTCATGTCTTTCAAAATTTCCAGCACATCCTCCTTATCAGCCTGTTTCACGCTGTCCTCACAAACGACAAGATCCCTCTCACTAGTGAATACTGAAGCAAAGTATTCATTAAGGACCTCCCCTATCTCCAGGCACAAGTTCCCTCCACTATCCCTGATCGGCCCTATCCTCACTCTGGCCATCCTCTTGTTCCTCACATAAGTGTAGAACGCCTTGGGATTATCCTTAATCCTACCCGCCAAGACTTTTTCATGTCCCCTTCTAGCTCTCGTAAGTCCATTCTTCAGTTCCTTCCTGGCTACCTTGTAACCCTCTAGAGCCCTGTCTGATCCTTGCTTCCTCAACCTTAAGTAAGCTTCCTTCTTCCTCTTGACTAGCTGTTCCACATCTCTTGTCATCCAAGGTTCCGTCACCCTACCATCCCTTCCTTGCCTCATCGGGACAAACCTATCCAACAGTCGCAGCAAGTGCTCCCTAAACAACCTCCACATTTCTGTCATGCATTTCCCCGAGAACATCTGTTCCCAATTTAAGCTCCCCAGTTTCTGCCTAATAGCATTGTAATTCCCCCTCCCCCAATTAAATATTTTCCCATCCTGTCTGCTCCTATCCCTCTCCATGACTATAGTAAAGGTCAGGGAGTTGTGATCACTATCACCGAAATGCTCTCCCCCCCACCCCCCCACCCCCGAGAGATCTGCCACCTGGCCTGGTTCGTTGCCAAGCACCAAATCCAACATAGGCCGACTAGAGGGGAGGCTATCTACATATTGAGTCAGGAAACCTTCCTGTCCACACCTGACAAAATCTGCTCCATCCAAACTATTTGCACTAAGGAGGTTCCAATCAATATTAGGGAAGTTGAAGACACCCATGACAACAACCCTGTTACTTCTGCACCTTTCCAAAATCTGCCTCCCAATCTGTTCCTCCGTGTCTCTGTTGCTATTGGGGTGTCTATAGAAAACTCCCAATAAAGTGACTGCTCCTTTCCTGTTTCTGACTTCCACCCATACTGACTCAGTAGACAAATCCTCCTCGACGACCTCCCTTTCTGCAGCTGTGATACTATCCCTGATTAGCAATGCCACTCCCCCACCTCTTTTACCTCCCTCCCTATTCCTTCTGAAACATCTAAACCCCGGAACATCCAACATCCATTCCTGCCCCTGTGATATCCAAGTCTCCGTAAGATTAAACCTTACTGGCTAAAAGTATTTTACACAAGAATTCAAATATGATGCTCCAAGGTATTCTACCTTGAATAGTGTATAAAAGTTTGAGACAAAAGTAAAAACTTAATGCCGTAGGAATGATACATCATGGGAGGCGGCTATTTGGCTCATCATGCCTGCATGAACTCTGACAGAGCTCTCCAATTAGTCCTGTTCCCCTACTCATTACCCTAGCCTTGTAAATTTTCTCTTCAAGCATTTATTCAATCCCTTTTTGAAAGTTACTATTGAGTCTGCTTCCACCACCCTTTCAGGCAGTGTATTCCAAATCACAGGTCACCGCACAAAAACATGTTCTCTCACGTGACATTTGGTTCTTTTGTCAATCACCTCAAATCTGTGCCCTCCATCCTTTACTACTTTATCAAAACCCAAAGATTTTAAACATCAAATCCCCTTGTAACTTGCTTTGTTACAAGGAGAACTACCCCAGCTTCTCCAATCTCTCCACATAACTTTTGAACTCTTAACAAGTACAGGGATTTCATTTTAAAAAAAATATAAATTGCCTTCTCAGCTTATCATGAAACCTTCAAAAATTTGTGTTCTAAACCCCCAGGTTCCTGCACCCCCTTTAAAATTGTATCATTTAGTTCATATTGCCTCTCATTCTTCCGACCAAATGCATCACTTCATACTTGAGTTAAATTTAATCTTGCCATGGGTCTGCCCATTTCACGAGTCTATGTCCTCCTGAAGTCTATTCTCATCATTTACTACATTTGTGTGTTTTAGGTCAGGTGCAAACTTTGAAATTCTGCCCCGTACACCAGTCACTGATATATCTCAAGAACAGCAGTGTCCCCAATACCGATCCCCAGGGAACAACTACATACCTCCTTCCAGTCCTAAAAAACCATTGTTCACCACTATTTTAAAAGCAAAAACTGCAGATGCTGGAAATCTTGAATAAAAACAAGAAATGCTGGAAATACTCAGCAGGTCTGGCAGCATCTGTGGACAGAGAAGCAGAGTTAACATTTCAGGTAAGTGACCCTTCTTCAGAACTGGCAAATATTAGAAATGTGGCTCAGCGCCAACTCTCAGACACTTCTTCCTACCTCCCTCTGGACCATGACCCCAACACTGAATATCAAGCTACGGTCCACAGGACTTTCACTGACCTCATCTCCTCTGGAGATCTTCCCTCTACAGCTTCCAACCTCATAGTCCCGCAATCCCGGACAGCCCGCTTCTACCTCCTTCCCAAAATCCACAAACAGGACTGTCCTGGCAGTCCCATTGTGTCAGCCTGCTCCTGCCCCACTGAACTTATTTCTTCTTATCTTGACACTATCTTTTCTCCGTTGGTCCAGTCTCTTCCCACCTACATCCATGACTCTTGTGACGCCCTACGTCATTGACAATTTCCAGTTTCCTGGCCCCAACTGCCTCCTCTTCACTATGGACCTCCAATCTCTACACCTCCATCCCCCACCAGGACGGTTTGAGGGCTCTCCGCTTCTTCCTTGAACAGAGGCCCAAACAGTCCCCATCCACCACCACCCTCCCCCGACTGGCTGAACTTGTTCTCACATTGAACAACTTCTCCTTCAAGTAAAAGGTGTTGCTATGGGTACCCGCATGGGTCCTAGTTATGCCTGTCTTTTTGTGGGATATGTCGAACATTCTTAGTTCCAGTCCTACTTAGGCCCCCTCCCCCAACTCTTTTTCCGGTACATTGATGAATGTATTGGTGCCGTTTCCTGCTCCCGCCCCGAACTGGAAAACTTTATTAACTTTGCTTCTAATTTCCACCCTTCTCTCCTCTTTACATGGTCCATCTCCGACACTTCCCTTCCTCGACTTCTGTCTCCATCTCTGGGGATAGGCCGTCTACTAATAACCATTATAAAGCCACCGACTCCCACAGCTACCTCGACTACATTTCTTCACACCCTGCCTCCTGTAAGGACTCCATTCCATTCTCCCAGTTTCTCAGTCTCCGACACATCCGTTCTGATGATGCTACCTTCCATGACAGAGCTTCTAATAGGTCTTCCTTTATCCTCAACCGAGGACTCCCCCCCCCCCCCCCCCCCACCGTGGTTGACAGGGCCCTCAACCGTGTCCGGCCCATTCCCCGCACCTCTACCCTCACCCCTTCCCCACCCTTCCAGAACCGTGACAGGGTTCCCTTTGTCCTCACTTTCCACCCCATCAGCCTCCATATCCAAAGGATCATCCTCCGCCATTTCCACCACCTCCAGCGTGATGCCACTACCAAACTTATCTTCCCCTCCCTTCCAGTCAGCATTCCGAAGGGATCGTTCCCTCCGTGACACCCTGGTCCACTCCTCCATTACCCCCACCACTCATCCCCTTCCCACGGCACCTTCCCCTGCAATCGCAGGAGTTGTAATACCTGCCCATTTACCTCCTCTTTCCTCACTATCCAAGGCCCCAAACACTCCTTTTACGTGAAGCAGCGATTTACTTGTACTTCTTTCAATGTAGTATACTGTATTCACTGCTCACAATGTGGTCTCCTCTACACTGGGGAGACCAAACACAGACTGGGTGACCGCTTTGTGGAACACCTCTGCTCAGTCTGCAAGCAGGACCCCGAACTTCCGGTTGCTTGCCATTTCAACACTCCCCCCTGCTCTCATGCTCACATCTCTGTCCTGGGATTGCTGCAGTGTTCCAGTGAACATCAATGCAAGCTCGAGGAACAGCATCTCATTTACCGATTAGGCACACTACAGCCTGCCGGACTGAACATTGAGTTCAATAATTTCAGAGCATGATGGGCCCCCTATTTTACTTTTATTTTTAGTTACTTTTTAAAAAAATTTTTTGCGTTTATTTTATTTTATCTTATCTTAGTTTGTTCAGTTTGCTTACCCACTATTTTTTTCATGTTTGTACTTGTGGCTGTTCAATTTTCAGTCCGTTAACACTCTTTCTGCACTAATGCTTTGTCTTTCAACACACCATTAACATATCTTTGCTCCATGACCTTCTGGTCAGCTATTCTGTGATCTGGTCCTATCTACACCTTCTCCTTTGTTATCTCTTGTCCCACCCCCACTTTACTTGCTTATAACCTTTTACATTTCTAATATTTGCCAGTTCTGAAGAAGGATCACTGACCTGAAACGTTAACTCTGCTTCTCTCTCCACAGATGCTGCCAGACCTGCTGAGTATTTCCAGCATTTCATGTTTTTATATCATTGTTCACCACTATTCTGTTTTCTGTCCCTCAGCCAATTTTCTCTCCAATTTTGTCATGTTTCATAATGGTCTAGACATGATTCCAGCATGAGGTTACTGGAGTGTTAGCTGTTTTCCCATACTTGGAAAATAAACTTTGCCAACACATTGAAAATTATTTACTGCTATATAACAGCAATGAACTTTTAAAACCAACTATACCAGTTTGGCAACTTCAAAAGTATCAAATATCGTATCTAAAAATAAAATGTTAATGGTTTGCGCGGTTCATAGGGCTTGACAGACTATGTTGAAAGTGGGTTGGGGGGCAGGGTTGTGGGGGATGCAAGTGAAAGGACTACAAAGTCTGAACTAAAGCCAGTTTCTTAAGTTAGTAACAGTTTACTTCAAATGTCAACTTCAGTTCTTGCCCCTGAATAACAATTACAAAAACGTTTTTACAACAAATAGAACTCTGGCCATAAAATTTGAAAAACAAAATCAACCCCGCACCATCTAATTAGAATGTACATCTATAGGATGGAAGAGAAAATGAGAAAAATTCAGCTGTGGCCCGGCTCCCTGATTAAGAGATTGTACATGTTTCGATCACATTCCCTTTAACAGGCCAATTATTTTTATTGAACCAAGTAAACATACATCAAAAAATGATAGATAAAAATGCTGCTCTGCTTGAAGGATATTCTGCAGAATTATCATCTAATCCAGAATCCTAGTGGTGTCCCAGTCCACCCTCATTTGAATCCATGTGTCAGGAAAACCCCCACCTGCAAAGACATTATTTTGTCACACGAACATTAAAACCTAAAATTGCAAGCCCTGACCGGAAAGATATTGCCATGGTAACAGACAATGTTGAAACAATGGAGACACTGCAGTTGCTCTCCAATACAGAGAAGTAGCCAGACTAGTTTTAGTCACATGGCTAGGTGACTGGGGCAGAGAAATTTGAGCCTCCAAGGGATGTGAAGAGACTGTTCCATATAAGGAACGAGTCACATGACTAACCTGCTGAGCACCCAAGGAGCTTTTTGAATTTAAACTCTGAGAGTTTTGAGACAGAACTCTGTGTGCTCTCCTGGAACTAAAGACTTCCTGCCTGTCTGCCTATCTCTCAAGGAACTGAAACTATTCAAGATACGTGAAACTCAGAGAAAAAGGTTTTCCATGTGAACAAAGTTAAGATGGTTACTGGACGCCAACGAAACTCAAGAATATAACTACAATTAAAGGACTACAGTGAGCTCGAGCAACAGTAACAAGATATTGTTTCAAATTGTTCTACTCATCTCTTCTACTCTTTACTGCCCCTATCTTACATGTTTACATCGCGTGTGCATGCGAGCGTGAGCGTGTCGTATATCTGCAGGCGTGAACCGTATTAGAATTAAGGTTAAGGTTTAATAAATTACATCTTTCTGCTTTAAACCAAAGAAAGCCCGTTTGTGCTCAGTTATTTGCCTGATAATTGGAAACTGTAAACATGGATTCACAAAAAGGGGAGCTCAAAACACTGTTTAAAATTAAAACCCTGCCCCAATAAGACCAGGTGAAGACAGCAAGAGACCCCCTAGATACATTGCTCACCGGGTCGTAACATACGTTTGACCGAAGTACATTAAAACAGTGCAAACCTGTTGGCCAAACGAGAGTTGGGTACAAACATCGAGCTGGGGCTGGTAGTGTGGAATTTTAATTGGGCTTGACTGCAATAGGTACAGGAAGAATTCAAGCGTGACACTGGCACACCAATTTTCAGTCCATACTATTTTTTACCCATTAAAATTAAAAAAGAATTGTGTGGCCCACAAATTGGTTACACGGATAGCCATGCTTGAATCCCTAGCATGTGTACCTGTTACACAAGGTTCTGCACCAGAGACACTAATTTGCAACATTTACCCTTTTTGTACAGAACTTTAAGCCTGTGGGCAGTACAGGCAGTTCATATTACAGGATGACTTTCACACAGGCTTTGTCAAAGCTAGCAACAGAAGTCTCAGGTCATATTGAGCTTTGTTTCTCCCCATACCTGCTTTATGAGCGTACACCAGAGAAAAAAAAAACAATGAAAGCTGCTGGATTGTTGTAAAAACCCAGTTGGTTTATTAACTTTCTTCAGGGAAGAAAACCTGCATGACTACCCGGGTCAAAATGTGATTCACTGCCACACAGCGATTGACTCAAGGTCCTCTGGTAACTAGTGATAGACAACGGCGGCACAGTGGCGCAGTGGTTAGCACCGCAGCCTCACAGCTCCAGCGACCCGGGTTCGGTTTATTTTTATTTTATTTTATTTCATTTAGAGATACAGCACTGAAACGGTTTGTACTGGAGTGCTGATTTGGGTTGCAATAGAGTGCGACAGTGGAAGTTTGGTAAGGAGGCAGTGAGGAGCTCCTTTATTTCCTACCTGTCCTCAGAGTGAGGGGAGCCCAGAGCTTCCAAAGAGCACAGCTGGCTGGGAGAAGACTCGGAGGGCAGAGTTCCGGACCGGTAAGTATAAAAAACTTCCCTCTGGTCATAAAAACTGAAAATGATGTCACAGGAAAGCTGTGACCTGATTGGCTGGTAGGGAATTTTTTTTTGACTGAATTTGAAAATAAAACATTGATAAAAATTAATTAAAGCCCTAATTAACTAATCAATAAGTAGAGTAACTAAACCAGAGGGAGGAGATTACTGTATTTAGTTAGCATTTAATATTTATAGTAGGAATCTAGCACTAGGGACCATATAGTTATAACAATTTATTAAGGATTTAATAAGTATTTATTTATTTTAAATTAATTTCATTAGTGCTAGAAATGTCAGTTAGAGGGGTGAAGTGCTTCACCTGCGAGATGTGGGAGGTCCGTGACGCTTCCAGCTTTCCGGACGACATCTGCAGGAAGTGTACCCAGTTGCAGCTCCTCACAGACCGCATGGATCGGTTGGAGCGGCAACTGGATGCACTTAGGAGCATGCAGGTGGCAGAGAGCGCCATAGGCAGAAGTTTTAGAGAAGTGGTTACACCCAAGGTGCAGGCAGATAGATGGGTGACTGCTAGAAGGGGCAGGCAGTCAGTGCAGGAATCCCCTGTGGCTATCCCCCTCTCTAACAAGTATACCGTTTTGAATACTGTTGGGGGGGATGGCCTATCAGGGGAAAACAGCAGCAGCCAGAGCAGTGGCACCATGGCCACTGTTGTTCAGCAGGGAGGGACAAAGCGCAGAAGAGCAATAGTTATAGGGGACTCTATAGTCAGGGGCACAGATAGGCGCTTTTGTGGACGTGAAAGAGACTCCAGGATGGTATGTTGCCTCCCTGGTGCCAGGGTCAAGGATGTCTCTGAATGGACAGGGGGCATTCTGAAGGGGAAGGGTGAACAGCCAGATGTTGTGGTACACATCAGTACCAATGACATGGTAGGAAGAGTGACAAAGTCCTGCAGGGAGAGTTTAGCGAGTTAAGTAGAAGGTTAAAAGACAGGACCTCTAGGGTTGTAATCTCGGGATTACTCCCTGTGCCACGTGCCAGTGAGGCTAGAAATAGGAAGATAGTGCAGCTAAACACGTGGCTGAACAGCTGGTGAAGAAGGAAGGGTTTCAGATATCCGGACCATTGGGATCTCTACAGGGACAGATGGGACCTGTACAAAGAGGACAGGTTGCATCTAAACTGGAGGAGCACAAATATCCTGGCTGCGAGGTTTGCGAGTGTCACTCGGGAGGGTTTAAACTAGTGTGGCAGGGGGGTGGGAACCAGAGCAGTAGGACAGAAAGTGAAATAAATGAGGGGGAACTAGTAAATAAGGCCAGTAAGACTAAGAGGAAGAGCAGGCAGGGAGATGTTGCAGAGCATAGCGGGACTGGTGGTCTGAACTGCATTTGTTCCAATGCGAGAAGTATAACAGATAAGACAAATGAACTTAGAGCTTGGATTAGTACTTGGAACTATGATGTTGTTGCTATTACAGAGACTTGGTTGAGGGAAGGACAGGATTGGCAGCTAAATGTTCCAGGATTTAGAAGCTTCAGGTGGGTTAGAGGGGGATGTAAAAGGGGTGGGGGAGTTGCATTACTGGTTAAGGAGAATATCACAGCTGTACTGCGGGAGGACACCTCGGAGGGGTCGTGCAGCGAGGCAATATGGGTGGAGCTCAGGAATAGGAAGGGTGCAGTCATGATATTGGGGGTTTTCTACAGGCCTCCCAACAGCCAGTGGGAGGTAGAGGAGCAGATATGTAGACAGATTTTGGAAAGATTTAAAGGTAACAGGGCTGTAGTGGTGGGTGATTTTAACTTCCCCTATATTGACTGGGACTCACTTAGTGCTAGGGGCTTAGATGGGGCAGAATTTGTAAGGAGCATCCAGGAGGGCTTCTTGAAACAATATGTAGATAGTCCAAATAGTGATGGGGCCGTACTGGACCTGGTTTGGGGAATGAGCCAGCCAGGTGGTCGAAGTTTCAGTAGGGGAGCATTTCGGGAACAGTGACCATAATTCCATACGTTTTAAGGTGCTTGTGGATAAGAGTAGTCCTCGGGTGAAGGTGCTAAATTGGGGGAAGGCTAATTATAACAATATTAGGCAGGAACTGAAGAATTTAGATTGGGGACAGCTGTTTGAGGGTAAATTAACATCTGACATGTGGGAGTCTTTCAAATGACAGTTGATTAGAATCCAGGACCAGCATGTTCCTGTGAGGAAGAAGGATAAGTTTGGCAAGTTTCGGGAACCTTGGATAACGCGGGATATTAAAAGCCTCGTCAAAAAGAAAAAGGAAGCATTCATAAGGGCTGGAAGGCTAGGAACAGACGAATCCCTTGAGGAATATAAAGACAGTAGAAAGGAACTTAAGCAAGGAGTCAGGATGGTTAAAAGGGGTCATGAAAAGTCATTGACAAACAGGATTAAGGAAAATCCCAAGGCTTTTTATACATATATAAACAGCAAGAGGGTAACTAGGGTAAGGGTTGGCCCGCTCAAGGACAGAGAAGGGAATCTATTTGTGGAGCCAGAGGAAATGGGCGAGGTACTAAATGAGTACTTTGCATCAGTATTCACCAAGGAGAAGGACTTGGTGGATGATGAGTCTAGGGAAGGGAGTGTAGATAGTCTCGGTCATCTCATTATCAAAAATGAGGTGGTGTTGGGTGTCTTGCAAAGCATTAAGGTAGATAAGTCCCCAGGGCCTGATGGGATCTACCCCAGAATACTAAGGGAGGCAAGGGAAGAAATTGCTGGGGCCTTGACAGAAATCTTTGCATCCTCATTGGCTACAGGTGAGGACCCAGAGGACTGGAGAATAGCCAATGTTGTTCCTTTGTTTAAGAAGGGTAGCAAGGATAATCCAGGAAATTATAGGCCGGTGAGCCTTACGTCAGTCGTAGGGAAACTATTAGAGAGGATTATTCGGGACAGGATTTACTCCCATTTGGAAACAAATGAAATTAGCGAGAGGCAGCATAGTTTTGTGAAGGGGAGGTCATGTCTCACTAATTTGATTGAGTTTTTTGAGGAAGTGACAAAGATGATTGATGAAGGAAGGGCAGTGGATGTTATCTATATGGACTTCAGTAAAGCCTTTGACAAGGTCCCTCATGGCAGACTGGTACAAAAGGTGAAGTCACACAGGATCAGAGGTGAGCTGGCAAGATGGATACAGAACTGGCTCTGTCATAGAAGACCGAGGGTAGAAGTGGAAGGGTGCTTTTCTGAATGGAGGGCTGAGACTAGTGGTGTTCCGCAGGGATCAGTGCTGGGACCTTTGCTGTTTGTAGTATATATAAATGATTTGGAGGAAAATGTAGCTGGTCTGATTAGTAAGTTTGCGGACGACACAAAAGGTTGGCGGAGTTGCGGACAGTGATCAGGATTGTCAGAGGATACAGCAGGATATAGATCGGTTGGAGACTTGGGCGGAGAAATGGCAGATGGAGTTTAATTCGGACAAATGTGAGGTAATGCATTTTGGAAGATCTAATGCAGGTGGGAAGTATACAGTAAATGGCAGAACCTTTAGGAGTATTGACAGGCAGAGAGATCTGGGCGTACAGATCCACAGGTCACTGAAAGTGGCAACACAGGTGGATAAGGTAGTTAAGAAGGCATACGGCATGCTTGCCTTCATTGGTCGGGGCATAGAGTATAAAAATTGGCAAGTCATGCTGCAGCTGTACAGAACCTTAGTTAGGCCACACTTAGAATATTGCGTGCAATTCTGGTCGCCACACTACCAGAAGGACATGGAGGCTTTGGAGAGGGTACAGAGGTGGTTTACCAGGATGTTGCCTGGTCTGGAGGGCATTAGCTATGAGGAGAGGTTGGATAAACTCGGATTGTTTTCACTGGAACGACGGAGGTGGAGGGGCGACATGATAGAGGTTTGCAAAGTTATGAGCGGCATGGACAGAGTGGATAGTCAGAAGCTTTTTCCCAGGGTGAAAGAGTCAGTTACTAGGGGACATAGGTTTAAGGTGAGAGGGGCAAAGTTTAGAGGGGATGTGCGAGGCAAGTTCTTTACACAGAGGGTGGTGAGTGCCTGGAACTTGCTGCCGGGGGAGGTGGTGGAAGCAGGTACGATAGTGACGGTTAAGAGGCATCTTGACAAATACATGAATAGGATGGGAATAGAGGGATACAGTCCCCGGACATGAAGATTTTAGTTTAAGCAGGCATCAAGATCGGCGCAGGCTTGGAGGGCCGAATGGCCTGTTCCTGTGCTGCACTGCTCTTTGTTCTTTGTTTGAAACAGGCCCTTCGGCCCACCGAGTCTGTGCCGACCAAGCAGCACCCATTTCTACTAACCCTACAGTAAGCCCATATTCCCTACCATCTACCTACACTAGGGGCAATTTACAATGGCCAATTTACTTATCACCTGCAAGCCTTTGGTGGTGGGAGGAAACCGGAGCAACCGGCAGTACCCAGAATTGAACCCGGGTCCCTGGTGCTGTGAGGCTGCGGTGCTAACCACTGCGCCACTGTGCCGCCCTGGATACTGCCTGTGCAGCGTTTGCAAGTTCTCCCTATGACTGTGTGGGTTTCCTCCCACAGCCAAAAGACTTGCAGGTTGATAGGTAAATTGGCCAATGGTGGAAATGTGGTAGGAATATGGGATTAATGTAGGATTAGTATAAATGGGTGGTTGTTGGTCGGCACAGACTCGGTGGGCCGAAGGACCTGTTTCAGTGCTGTATTTCTCCATGAATAAATATCACCTTGCCAGTGTTGCCAAAATCCCAAAATAAATATTGAAGAAAAACTGGCAGTTGTATAGCAATTGTACTTCCTACCTCACACTTAAGAAGGTCCTTAAGTTCTTCAGAGCTAATGAATTACTTTTGATTTGTCATCACTGTAGAAAATGCAGCAGCAAATGTCTACACAGCAAAGTTCCACAAACATGAATCAATCACCAGTTAATACATGTCTTTGGTGGTGTTGTTCGGGAAGTAAATGCCAATTCTTTGACGAGTAGCCACGGCAACTTTTACATTCACGTGAACAGGCCTTGATGCAATGCCTTGTCTAAGCAACAGCACAAGGCGACACTTCTTTGGTACTGTATTGAAGTGGCAGCCTGGACTACATGCTCAAATTCCAGGGCCAAGCTTGAACCCAATGCTTTGTTGGCATTAGTTTGCAAATAACAGCACTTTTGTAGGGTACATACTAGTGATGAACCATTAGTATTGTTGGTTTAGGTATATGGATGGGACTCAAAAGACCTATAATAGCCTTTGGTTCTAGTATCTGTGCAACTCTATTTTGAAGCTTACTATGCCAGTGTTACGTCTTCAGAGCGATTGTTGATGTGAAAAATAGGAGATATGAGCCCTCAGACTAGAACCAACGCACATAGTCTCAGAATGAAGGGTAAGCCATTTAAAACTGAGATGAGGAGTTTTTTTCTTCACTCAGAGGGTGGTGAATCTTTGGAATTCTCTACCCCAGAGGGCTGTGGAAGTTTGATCATTGAACATGTTCAAGACAGAAATCGATAATATCTGGATACTAATGACGCCAACGATATGGGCTTGCGTGGGAAAGTGGCATTGAGGTAGATGATCAGCCACGATCTAATGAATGGTGGAGCAGGCCTGATGGGCTGAATGGCCTACTCGCGCTCCTAGGTTCCTGCACAACAAAATTTCACATTTTAAGACTATAACTACTGAACTAAAAGAAATCCCCAATTAACTAAATAGTAATTTGTAAGTAGCTGATACTCCAATCAACAAATGAAGGTATTTTCTTTACTTATTCAAACACTTGAAAACCTCACACCACACTTATATGTTACTCGGTCCTTTCTGATGATGAAATCCTTTGCGGTTAAAAGTCCCAAACTCCTCCCAATTGCAATGGGTTGGATCTCCCAGACTTTACAAAAATCAATATTTTCTTGTTTCACATCTCCAAGCACTTTCAACCTCGTCATCCATGAATAATGGTGAACTCTAGTGATCCTGTGGGTCCTCGACTCCTCCGGAAGCCTCGAAACTCAAAATAGGTTCAAGTCTTTGCAGCCATTCACTGTATATCTTCAGATAACAGGCATTCTCTCTCTCTTTGCTAGCTGCCACTGCTGGGTGTCTTGCCTTACAGCTTGCCTTGAGGCTGCACCATGATGTGTTCCCTTCTTAGAGACTGCTTTCAGAAAGTCTGTTAAATTTATCTGGACTCAAAAGTCAGTAGCTTATTGTTCTGCTCGAAAATGCAGAGACCAAAAGTCTGGGTTCACAAAGCCACTTGGATCTTTCCATTGTCCCCGGCTGTTGACACTTGCCTGGAAATTTGCATTGGCCCAATAACTGACTCCTTGTCTTACAACCAAAAAGTCTGGGAGGGCGAAACCCATTGCCCTTCAGATATTAGTAGCTGTCGCCTGTTTTCAAAAGTAAGTCTTTGACCTGGGTTCCCTGTTGTACTGGTAATCTTTTGTAGAGTGGGGAGGTCTCCTGACCTTCCAGACTCTATCTTGAACTATTAAAAATCACAATTTAAAAAAAAAAATCATGTTACAAGGTCCAGCTTCAACACCAACCCATCATTTATACATTGCCAAATCTCTGCACTAAAACATATTGCTGTGGGTAGCCTTGGCTGTCATCTTTTTTTTTTAATTTTATGGATACAGCACTGAAACAGGCCCTTCGGCCCACCAAGTCTGTGCCGACCATCAACCACCCATTTATACTAATCCTACATTAATCCCATATTCCTCCCACATCCCCACAATTCCCCTACCTACACTAGGGGCAATTTATAATGGCCAATTTACCTACCAACCTGCAAGCAACCTGCTGTGGGAGGAAACCGGAGCACCCGGCGAAAACCCACACAGTCACGGAGAACTTGCAAACTCCACACAGGCAGTACCCAGAATTGAACCCGGGTCGCTGGAGCTGTGAGGCTGCAGTGCTAACCACTGCGCTATTGTGCCGCCCATTTCCTGTTATTTCACTGAAATGAAGGATGTTCAGAGACCAAGATAAATGGACTCTTCTACAACTGTGAAAAAAAGACATTGAATGAAGTGCTTACATCAAACATCAACTCATTGGTTCTTTTCATAGATGGTCACTGACCCGAGTCAGTTTCTGAATGCCAGCATCTGTAGTTTTTCTTTGTTTCTTTTAAATCTTCTTTGGCCTCCTTGTCTCAAGAGACAATGGGTAAGTGTCTGGAGGTGGTCACTGGTTTGTGGAGCAGCGCCTGGAGTGCCTATAAAGGCCAATTCTAGAGTGACAGGCTCTTCCACAGGCACTGCAGATAGAATTGGTTGCCGGGGCTGTAACACAGTTGGCTTTCTCCTTGTGCTTCTGTCTTTTTTCCTGCCAACTGCCAAGTCTCTTCGACTCTCCACTCTTTAGCCCTGCCTTTATGGCTGCCCGCCAGCTCTGGCGATCACTGGCAACTGACTCCCAAGACTTGTTATCAATGTCACAGGACTTCATGTCGTGCTTGCAGACGTCTTTAAAGCGGAGTCATGGACAGCCGGTGGTCTGATACAGGTGGAGAGCTTGCTGTACAATGCGTCCTTAGGGGTCCTACCATCTTCCATGCGGCTCACATGGCTAAGCCACCTCAAGTTCCACTGGCTCAGTGGGGTGTATATCCTGGCCGCCTCGAGGACTTCTGCGTTGGAGATACGGTCCTGCCACCTGATGCCAAGGATTCTCAGGAGGCAGCGCAGATGGAATAAGTTGAGACGTTGCTCTTGGCTGACATACGTTGTCCAGGCCTCGCTGCCGTAGATCAAGGTACTGAGGACACAGGTTTGAAACACTCAGACTTTTGTGTTCTGTGTCAGTGCGCTATTTTCCCACACCCTCTTGGCCAGTCTGGACATAGCAGCGGAAGTCTTTCCCATGCGCTTGTTGATTTCTGCATTGAGAGACACGTTACTGGTGATAGTTGAGCCTAGATAGGTGAACTCTTGAACCACTTCCAGAGCGTGGTCGCCAATATTGATGGATGGAGCATTTCTGACGTCCTGTCCCATGATGTTTGTTTTCTTGAGGCTGATGGCTAGGCCAAATTCGTTGCAGGCAGCCGCCATCCTGTCGATGAGACTGCAGACACTCTTCAGTGTGGGATATTAATGCAGCATCATCAGCAAAGAGGAGTTCCCTGATGAGGACCTTCCGTACTTTGGTCTTCGCTCTAAGACGAGCAAGTTTGAACAACCTGCCATCTGATCTTGTGTAGAGGGAAATTCCTTCTTCTGAAGACTTGAACGCATGTGAGAGCAGGAGAGAGAAGATGATCCCAAACAGTGTAGATGCGAGAACACATCCCTGTTTCATGCCATTCAGGATAGGAAAGGGGTCTGATGAGGCACCGCTATGCTGAATTGTGCCTTTCATATTGTCATGGAATGAGGTGATGATACTTAGTAGCTCAGGTGGACATCCGATCTTTTCTAGCAGGCTGAAGAGACCACGTCTGCTGACGAGGTCAAAGGCTTTGGTGAGATCTATGAAAGCTATGAAAGCAACCTAGAGGGGCATCTGTTGTTCGCGGAATTTCTCCTGTAGTTGGCGAAGGGAGAACAGCATGTCAATGGTGGACCTCTCTGCTTGAAAGCCACACTGTGCCTCAGGGTAGACATGCTCAGCCAGCTTCTGGAGTCTGTTTAAAATGACTTGAGCGAAGACTTTCCCCACTATGCTGCGCAGGGAGATTCCACAGTAGTTGTTGCAGTCACCGCGGTCACCCTTGTTCTTATAGAGGGTGATGATATTGGCAGTGCGCATGTCCTGTGTTACTGCTCCCTCGTCCCAGCACAGGCAAAGCAGTTCATGGAGTGTTGAGAGTATAGTAGGCTTGGCACTCTTGATTATTTCAGGGGTAACGCCGTCCTTTCCAAGGGCTTTTCCACTGGCTGGAGAATCAATGGCATCACCGAGTTCCAATTTTGTTGGCTGTTCGTCCAGCTCATCCATGACGAGCAGAGACTGGGCTGCATTGAGGGCGGAATCAGTGACACTTTCCTTGGAGTACAATTCTAGGTAGTGCTCCACCAAGCGGTCCATTTGCTTGCGTTGGTCAGTGATCGTGTCCCCTGATTTAGACTTGAGCGGGACGATCTTCTTGATGGTTGGCCCAAAAGCTCTCTTAATGCCATCATACATTCCTCTGACATTTCCGGTGTTGGAGGCCAGCTGAATACGACTGCAAAGGTGTTGCCAGTAGTCATTTGCACAGCGCCTGGCTGTTCTTTGTGCAGCGCTTCTGGCTACTTTAAGTGCTACGGATGTTAACTCGCTGGGGGCTTTCTTGTTGTTCAACAGTGCAGTGTGCTTAGCGGCTGTGACAGGTTCCAGCTCTTCAAAGAAAAATTGAAACCAGTCTGCATTTTGCTTTTCACGTTTGCCAAATGTGGTCATTGCTGAGTCATAGATCGCATCTCTGATGTGGGCCCACTTGGTCACTGCATCCCCTGCAGGAGTGTTTTGAAGGGCTTTTTCCAAGTGAATTTAGAAACTTATGTAACAGCTGTGGAAAAGAAATTATGTTTGTGTTGATGCTCGGGCAGCCCTTCTGCTTGGAGTGATGTAGCGTCTTTGGTTTGCATCTAACTTTGCTGCACATCAGGGAGTGGTCGGTGTCGCAGTCTGCACTGTGGAAGCTGCGTGTGATTTGGACACTCTTTACGGAGGCTCGCCTTGTGATGCTGAGATCCAGCTGGTGCCAACGATGTGATCTTGGGTGCCTCCATGAAAGCTGGTGACAGGGTTTAGTATGAAAGAACGAGTTGGTGATGCAGAGGTTGTGATAGGTACACAACACCAGCAGTCTCTGTCCATTCTCATTCATCCTTCCAATACCATAGCGCCCAAGGCGCTAATAAAAGGACTATTTTAAATAAAAGGACTATTTTCAGAATAATCCCAAGTCACACACCATCCTGACTTGGAACTATATCACTGTTCTTTCATTGTCGTTGGATCAAAAACCTGAAACACCCTTCCTAACAGCACTGTGGATGTACCTACACCACATGAACTGCAGCGGTTCAAGGCAGAAGCTCACCGCCACCTACTCAAGGGCATTTAGGGATAGGCAACAAATGCTGGTCTTGCCAGCGACACACTCATACCAGGACTTTAAAAAAAAAAGCTAGCTTTTTTTGGACCGCTGAATAAATTAATTCTTCCAATTCTAAAATCATTTTACATGACAAATTCAATACATATCTTAGAAACCACATGCAAAGAGCATACCTATGCTAAAACGTGAAAATAACCTTTTATGCTGAAAAAAAAACACTCGATAGAACATTTATTTTATGGATTTTTCTCCTATCCCAAGACAATATTCATGATGGGGTAAGGTTTAATGGACATTGGAAGCTCTCCGCTACCTCAGCCAAGTGACCAATCTTCAGATTAACCGGAACTATCAGTACCAACAGGATACTGGTTGGGGTTGGGGTTGGGGGGGTGGGGGGCGGTGGCAGCATCAAAACACAGCCCAATCCTTTCCCTATGCTATATACATCCACCCAAACTCAAATATATACAGCCAGTGAAAATCATTGGTCAGCAATCAAACAGGGACTCAGCTGTTTGTGGGATCTTGTGCACAAATTGCTGGTCATGTTTCTCTACATTACAACACTTCAAAAGTACATCATTGGCTTTAAAGTGTTTTGGGATACCCCAGGGTCATGAAAGACAAGCTATTTTTTTAAAAAACTATGCCTCCTTAGCTCCAGCTAACTGTTGCCCCATGAAGGATAGATAATGCAAAACAAAGCTTCAAACCTGGGATATCTTTGTTCTATGGGTTCACTACTAAAATCAGGCACCAGTGAGTGGCAAGGTTCCAAAAATTTTTAGGCACACTTAAGAAGCAAATTCACTAATCCTTAACTCCCATTACAGTGTGGTGTTGGAAGGCAGTATGGATTAGAGAATCACTAGGAGCTAGTATTCCTAGCCTCCTTCAGGGTTCAACTGTTCAACACAAAGCAGTGGGGTGCAATAACTTGTCCTGGGACTCTCTGTGAACTAGAGAATCTATGAAGGTTGCAGGGCAGACTGAAGACATAGCAGAAAGACCAGTCACATTTGATTTCTACTTAACATCCCCCAACACCCAAGATGATCAGAAGGCTCCAATCTTGGCTGCCCAGATTGCAGCCACGGGTCCTCAAGTACGCAGTTGTGCTCACATTTCCTGCCTAATTTCTATGCGCAATTCTGAAGGCAGTCTGAATATGAAAAAAAATTGTCGCTCCTTCACAGAGCAGTGTCAGAAGGCAGCCAGAGAAAAACTGAGAACGGAACAGGTGCAAAGTAGGCCTTTTGGCCCCTCAAGCTTGTTCCACCATTTAATATGATGGCTGATCGGATTGTGCCTTTAACTCCACTTTCCTGCCTGCCCTCCATAACCCTTTATTTCCTTGTAAATCAAAAATCTGTTTTGCTCAGCCTTGAATATATTCAATGACCCAGGCTCCACTGCTCTGGGGTAGAGAATTGCAAAGATTAATGCACTAAGAAATTCTGCCTCATCAGTCTTAAATGGAGACCCCTTACATTGAAAGTATGCTCCCCAGTTCTAGATTCCCCCACAAGGGGAAACATCCGGTCAATCTTATACATTTCAATAAGATCATCTCCCATTCTTCTAAACTTCAATGTGTATAGGCCCAACCTGCTCAACCTTTCCTCATAAGGCAATGCCTTCATCCCAGGAATCAACCCAGTGAACCTTCGCTGAATTGTCTCCAGTGCAAGTATGCCCCACTTGTGCGATTCTCTCCCCGCACAACTCATTCTCCATTATTTAAATAACCTAACACTTTGTATGATCACACTTATGGGTAAACTGTACATTTTCATTAATGCACACTAAATATAATTTACATCTGCAGTTGAAGGTTAAATATGGATGTTCATTTCACCTTCGCTTTATACACAAACAATGCCATAATGCAAGCACAAAATGATCTATATACCTTACCAAGCATATCTATGAAACTTGTTTAAACCAGTTTTTATTTTGCGTGTCAATTATTTCAAACAAAACTAAAGAGACCTAAAATGTATTAGCTAGCTTGAAGTTTTGTTCAAATTATCACAATGGAGACTTAACTAGCAAGTCTCAATCTCTGAATATAATTCGTGCAGTGAAGAGGTGGTCTAAGTGAAATCTGCTTTTAAGCGGGGACTTATGGAATCTATTCTTCTTTTCTGCCACCTCTCAAAGTAAATCAATGCCTTTCCACAATATTGTGGAAGAAAATTTTGTAATGCATGGAAAACTGGAAGGGGAGGAAGAAAAATGACTTGCCTGGGTTAACCCCAATTAAGTAGTTGTTATTGACCAAGGATTAAAAAAAAGTGTGCGGTTTAAAATCAAGGAGCAGGGTGGGGGAAGGGAGTTTAGGAAAATATGGCCTGCAGCTGCCACTTCTGTCAGGCTCCTTATTCTTTCTCTGCCATCTGTGTTTCTCCAAGAATAGATCTGTGTTTGAGGAGTGGGGATAAAGTAGGTACAGATAATCAATGAATAACTGCCAAGATTTTTAACCAGGTTTCAAAATATCCTGGAAATAGCTTTTGGATGGGAAGAATCTGCATGACGGCATGACTAAATTTGGTACATTTTGCAATCACATTGGCAGGAAAGGTATAAACAAAAAAGTTAACAGGCTGAAGGTACAGAGACTGAGCAATGAATATTAAAATTCAGCACTCCCTCATCTCAAATCCTGTTCTGAAGTTTGCATTACTCTCATGTGACTTGAGGTAACATAATACAGATTCCAACAGAATTTAAGGACAAATTGCACATTTAGATAGATGACTTGTTAATCCTACCTTACTTTATACAATAGCCTTGTTAACAGCCTATTTCTTTGACATCTAATAAAGTTGTAATCATTTCCCACTAAGAGTCACTTAAGTACAGGTATCAACAG
This sequence comes from Heterodontus francisci, assembly GCF_036365525.1. NCBI lineage: Eukaryota > Metazoa > Chordata > Chondrichthyes > Heterodontiformes > Heterodontidae > Heterodontus > Heterodontus francisci. The sequence continues at coordinate 159,158,845 of NC_090372.1, read as the reverse complement.
CTCAAAAGCCTTTGAACTCCCAGAGATTGTGTCAGTTATTTACTCATACGCATGTGTGAGCAGATTTATAGAATCATATTGAACAGTAAATAACCTTTTCAGGAGTGATTTTTATTTTGAAGATTAGAATCTGCAATCTTAGAAGCACTGTTTTGAGGGTGCAGAATGAGCCCTTTCTTCTCCTATACTAAGAACTCACCAACAGAAACTTAGCTCAGCTCTCCTGAAAGCAATAAAATTGCATGAAGTCTCAGTTGCTAACACTAACACCTCACTATAAATTAATCCAACAGACAATACTGCAATGCAAATGTTATTACTTGTCCCAGAGAGGATGCTGTAACCTCTCATTCTATTGCAATGAACACAGTTAAAAAACAAAATGCAAAAAGCTGCAGATGTTGGAAATCTGAAATATAAAAGTTGTTGAAACACTCAGCATCCATGGAGGGAACAGCAAGTTAATGTCTCGGCTGTAGACCCTTCAACAAAAGGCAAACTATTTCCTTCTAACCAACCATGAGCAAGGCCTCAGAAGATTTAACTTAAAATAAGTCATGAAAGGTGCATGCTTTGAATAAGTATCAAGATGGTACTAGTTTTGCCCTTCTCGTCCCAAATATTACAGCTGCAGAACACAAGACAGCTGTTTTGATGTACAGACTGGGGGGGGGGGGGGGTGGAGTGATGGGGCAGAAGAGCTATTCAAATCAAATTATACACAGTCAAAACCTTAATTGAAATGCAAGGCCTGAAAGGAGGAATTCCAGGTTTCAACATCATATTGGAGTGACAATTCTGTACCTAGATACCTCTTAGGCTTTGATAAAAAACAAGTAATTGGCCAGTTCTGTATTCAGATTGAACGTACTGCCTGTTGAGAAAGTGCGCACAAAGATGTGCACTTATGTAAAAAGCAAAAGGACTCACTTGGAGTATTTTCAAAAGACATGAATCTTCAAATGATTGGTCATGTTGGACTCAAAGTAGTTTAAACTTAGGGAAATTAAGTTCTTGTATTACAACATTATTTAACTTGCTTTTGTGTACATTGCTTTCTTGTAATAAATAACTCAGATTTAGCCAGTTATAGGATGTCAGCATGATTTGATTTTGCCAACGAGAGATTGGTATTTCTGGTATAATCCAGCAGTTAAACAGTGGTTTCTTAGCCATAAGGCACAACACATCCCATTCACTACACACACACGACTAAGTTTTGGTTTGTGAAAGGCATGGACTTGCTTACAAAAGATGCCTTTTGTAGTAAGCATGAGCAGAGAAAGTTGGGAAGAATGCCGGCAATCATAACACTCATGTCAGTTTTAATTATAAATGTCTTACAAATAAACTTGGCAGATTAGAAGTTAACTACTAGTCATGCAGCAATGGATTTAATTAGCCATTTAATTGAATCAGGAGACACTACTTTAACAATGTCCACTCACAGCACTGTGCACATCTGGATTTCAGTCCTTATGTAAAAGGCTTAAGTTACAAGGATAGAAACAGAACTACAGACTACTTAGTTTACAAAAACCCTCCCAGCACATAAATAAATATGCAATCTAGTTAATCATTTTAGTATAAAGCAGTCACTGTAACCACTGAAGAGTGTTAACTACACGAGTCGACAGTGAAAAGCACTAGACAGAATGGTCGGGCCCCGAGTTGGTAAGCATCAGTATTGTTGAAGAGTGGGTGAAGGTAGGCAGCGAGGAGAAAGGGAGAAATATACCCATGTAAACCATTTTCCCTCCAACCCCGGGAACATAACTCTCTTGCATCTAGTTCAACATCTACAGTAAATTGATGAGATTAAAAACTTTCCTTGGCCAGCTTTAAACCTTGACTACCAGCACCTCCAAAAGAACTCTGTGCACCCAAGCTCTACATTAAACAGCGACTTCAGCTCTCAGTGTTGCTAGCTATATGGATGCCACGAGTAGTTTTATTACAGTAATTATAGCAGCATACTTGTTTAATTAAAACCTGTATGTTTGGTGCAGTCCAGAGGGCTCAAACACAGGTTTTTTTCTCTAACGCAAATGGAATATATTAGCCAACAAAAACTATAACATTGAAAGAAATTAAGCTCTTCTGCAATGAACGACAGCTTTCAGATTAAAGTGCGTATGTTTACTTTTTTCCCCAGAGCGTTATTTATTTATTTCCATCTCTAGGAGTTTAGATAGCCAACTCCACATGTTGTTCCAGCCTCTAACTCCTGTGATTCTTCAGCAACCTCACCTTGCTCCTTTCCCAACTTACCAGTCTCCACATGCAAAGATGAGTTGGATGGTCTGTTGTACTAACAGCAGAAAAAGTTGAGAAAATGGCAAAAGTATAAAGAATGAAAAGTGAAAAAGGTATAGAGCTTGAGAAGGAGAAAAAGAAAAAAGGCTGTTTTGCAGACTTAACACCATTTGATGGAAGATTATGAAAGGCTGAGAATCTTTGCATGGTGCCCAGTGAAATAATAAGAACCAGTCACAGAGAACTGAATTTTTGCTCATAATTGTCAAGAATTAAGTGGTGTGAGCAAGCCAATAACTTACTTTGCTCCAAAAACTTTAGATTTTTGTACTAACAAAAACAGTGGGATCACAACTGCCCTTTGCATTGTCTGTAAGCATGAGTGTTGCCATTTCTGGCAGAAGTGTTCTCCCTAAAAAATCAGACTTGTGACTCGAGTGTCATGTCAGAGAGAAGCAGTGGAGACCAAATCCAATCCGTAAGTTTATAACTTCGTTTAGGCATCAGGCCCTTTGCATATGTTAATAAAGGACCCAATTCCTGTTTAAAGAACTCTCTACCAAGTTAGGCTTAGGAAGAGGCCATCACAAAAAACTTAAGTACATTTTTTCTTAAACAGCTTGATGTGGAATCAGCAGGAGCAGCAGTGTTCCTCCCAGTTCCACAGCACTACTCAGGGCCACTGACAGCCTGCAAATCCCCCACCACCAAGCTCGGCTGCTAATGACAATGTACGTCGGCTGAAACTGATCTCTTGAAAATGGAGCTGCCTTTGGAATTGTGATAGGTGCTATCAGCTCAATGCATTCAATGGGTTCCATTTAGGGAGAGCTTAGAGTCTCCTGATTCAAGCACAAACTATATGCTGTTAGTTAGCCATAACCAATCTCTGCCCCCATTTATTGTGATTAAGATTGCATTCAGAAAGCTTATATATACACACGTGTCTAAAATGAAGAAAAGTTGAAAGATATCACATTCCTCCGCCTGGCTGAACTTGTCTCATACTGAACAACTTCTCCTTCAACTCCACTCACTTCCTTCAAATAAAAGGTGTTGCTATGGGTACCCGCATGGGTCCTAATTATGCCTGTCTTTTTGTGGGATATGTCGAACATTCCTTGTTCCAGTCCGACTCAGACCCCCTCCCCCAACTCTTTTTCCGGTACATTGATGACTATCGGTGCTGTTTTCTGCTCCTCCACCCCCGCACCCCCCCCGCACCCCCGAACTGGAAAACTTCATTAACTTTGCTTCCAGTTCCCACACTTCCCTCACCTTTACTGGCCCATCTCCAACACTTCCCGTCCTCCACATCTTTGTCTCCATCGCTGGGGATACGCTGTCTACCAATATTCATTATAAGCCCACTGACTCCCACAGCTACCTCGACTACACTTCCTCACAACTTACCTCCTGTAAGGACTCCATTCCATTCTCCCAGTTTCTGTGTCTCCGCCACATCTGCTATGATGATGCAACCTTCCACAACAGCGCTTCTGCTATGTCTTCCTTTTTCTTCAACTGAGGAGTCCCCACCACTGTAGTTGACAGGGCCCTCAACCATGTCCGGCCCACTTCCTGCACCTCTACCCTCACCCCTTCCCCTCCCTCCCAGAACCGCAACAAGGTTCCCCTTGTCCTCACTTTCCACCCCACCAGCCTCCACATCCAAATGATCATCCTCTGCCATTTCCACCACGTCCAGTGTGATGCCACTACCAAACACATCTTCCCCTCCAGTCAGCATTCTGAAGGCATTGTTCCCTCTGCGATACCCTGGTTCACTCCTCCATTACCCCAACACCTCGCCCCCTTCCTATGCTATCGCAGGAGGTGTAATATCTGCCCTTTTACCTCCTCTCTCCTCAGTATCCAAGGCCCCAAACACTCCTTTTATGTGAAGCAGCAATTTACTTGTACTTCTTTCAATGTAGTATACTGTATTCACTGCTCACAATGTGGTCTCCTCTACATTGGGGAGACCAAACAGATTGGGTAACCGCTTTGCGGAATACCTCCGCTCAGTCCAAAAGCATGACCCTGAGCTTTCGGTTGCTTGCCATTTCAACAGACTCCCTTGCTCTCATGCCCACATATCTGTCCTGGGCTTGCTGCAGTGTTCCAGTGAACATCAACCCAAGCTCGAGGAACAGTATCTCATTTACTGATTAGGCACGCTACAGCCTGCCAGACTGAACATAGAGTTCAATAATTTCAGAGCATGACGGGCTCCCCTTTTTATTTGCAGTTATTTGTTCTTTTAAATTTTATTTGTTTCATCAGTTTTTTATTTACCATGGCCTGCTCAGTTTTTTTTTAATGTTTGGGTCAGGGCTGTCCATTTTTCTGTCCATTAATACCTTCTCTGCATGAACGCTTTGTCTTTCATCACACCATTAACATACTGCTTGCCTTTGCTCCATGACCTTCTTGTCAATTATTTTCTGTGACCCTGTCCTATCAACACCTTCTCTTTTATAATCTCTTGCCCCACCCTGCTTTATTTGCTTAAAACCTATTACACTTCTAACCTTTGCCAGTTCTGATAAAAGGTCACTGACCTGAAAAGTTAATTCTGCTTCTCTCTCTCCACAGATGCTGCCAGACCTGCTGAGTATTTCCAGCATTTCTTGTTTTTATTCCAGATTTCCAGCATCTGCAGTATTTTGCTTTTATTATATATGGAAGATATCAGTGCCATTACTGCATCAACATCCTGTCCAAAATAAAATTCTTTTCCTCTTGCCAACTCTAAAATCTCAATTTACTACTTTTGGCCAACTGGATCGGTTCATTCCATACTTTAAAAAAATCCTTACATGGACTTTAGCAATAGTATGCAATACAGTAACATTATGACTGATCTCCTAAAACATGCTGCTTGGTACAGCATGTTCTAGAGAGAGCATCATGCGACTTCCTTCTAATTGCTTGAATCCAATCTGCCATCTAAAATTGTGTTTTTTTTAAAAACAGCAGCAATCTTTATTAAAAAAATGTTGTTTCAGGTTCTTGCTGGCATGTTAAACTCGCAATTATAGTTCCAACAAAAACATTTAATCCAGAAAATCTAAAAACAGAACACATACTGGTTTCTAGAATGACAAACTCCATCCAAGTTTAATTGTTGCCAGTGCAATTGTCTCTTCAAAGTTACATGTCCAAATAAGTTCCACACTAAAATAAGGCAATAACTTTATCTAGAATTTCTTGTAAACATTAAGGAAGAGATTCTAAGCAAATATATTGTGGTTGGATGTCCTAAGTAAGGTAGGTGCATATTATGGAGGACAGTAACTTTTTTTTTTAAAAAGCAGGAAATTTAAACATAGTTTTGAAGAAAAAAAGCTTGCTGAGTCAGTTGTACGTCTACGTAACGTCATAATGCAAGCACAAAGACTCAGAACCAACCCAGCATCAATTCAGAGGCAACTATGTCATGTCAAATTTGATGCATGTTGTCAGGACACTGCACACAAGTAGAAAACAGGAAGTCTCCATGTAGCAAATTGCATTCCAAGAGATCAAAAGGTAGATTTAAGTGGAAAAATAAGAAAGGAACAGAGGAAGGTAGTTTGAATTGTAAGTCTCAACAGAGCTGCAAAGAAAAAGGCCTTGAAGTTAAAATTGCTAAGTTTCTTTGCCAACGGATCGCTCAAATCTCCAGTTATTACTACACACAGCACATAGGGGACATGATTTGAGACAGTAATGATGAATCCTTCACATTTCATTCATTTCTTCACGGTAGCAAGCGCTGCAACTTTACATATTTGTAAGACACCCTCAAGTGCAGGGAATACTACGCACGTGTGGACACAATTGCTTGTTTCTTACTAGTCAAGAACTATTTTATTCATTTGAATAGAACTGTATAATCGACATACTTTTTTTCTTTTCAACTTACTTCCTTATTTGGTCCTACACTGTTTGGTAACAAAGTGGTCTCCATAAGATTGCAATATTTTTTCTCAAACTGATTTTTAGCCTTTTCATGAAGACCAAACAAAACCTTAATTCAGAATCAGTCACAAGAAGGAAAATCTCCTGGTTTTTCAGATAACTTCAGATTAATATTTCAAACTGAAAAAGGGCTGCCAAAGCTAGAATGAATTAATAATTTACACTCCTTATTAACTTACTGGATTTGTACATGTTGCACCTTGGTGCAATGTTCAGACCTCATTTGCTCTGTGGAATTCCAGGACAGCATGATAGGGGAAAAACACTGACAGCCAAGGTTGTTATCTAAAATTAAAATGACTTACTATTTGCAGCTGACAATTTTCTTAAACAAAACTAGCCAAGATCTTTTGAACGTCTATTGTGAGCCAGGAAACGTTATCTGGACTAGCTACAGTCTCTGTTGAAAACAAAATTCTAGTTAAGATTCTTTCCAGTAGACTCACTGAGGAATAATAGGATAAAGACAGCTGATCAAACTAAAACAAGCAAATCTCTTCTCAAACTCAAATAAATTTCACTGCTTAAAATCAAAATATTTATGGCAGTGTTATTAGATAGGATTAAAGTTAGGTGGGGCTTATGAATGGAGACTACTTTTGGATAATGAGGCCAATAATGGTAATTTGGTATTAAAGGCACAAACAGAAGGCTGGATAAAGGATAGCAAAAACAGAAGTAAAAACAGATGCTCCATGCATTAGCAAGATGTAGTTTGTGATACATCCCAGTGAACTCTGTTGGGATCTTTTGTTCTCCACACATTTTAATGATTGAGATGGACAGAGGAATTAATACTAAAGTTTGATGGCATCACCAAATGAGGACAGTTTGATTGGTGAATGGACAGATATGTAGAGATAAATGTGAAGTAGCACATGTTGGAACAAATAATGACAACAAATATTTTCAGTGGAGTGGAGGAACAAATACACAAATTTGCCAGTGGTAAAGCCATACTGAAAGTAAATAGAATTTTGGATCCTGCATAAAGGAGCAGTGAAAATAAAGGCAAAGAGATTTTGAGGCAGTTATACCACAACTGAAGTGATGCGCTCAGCTTTGGGGCCATTGTGAATGTTATGGAACTAAAGGTACGGTATTTAACACAACTCAACATACAAGTGGATATAGTTATGATAAATAAAACATTTGAATTATTTCCTACAGCACAGATGATTAAGGCAAGATCTAATCAAAGCATCCAAAGTTTTGAGAAGGCTTGAGGGTATTGTGAAAGACTACCACCAGTGGTTTATAAATTGGTAAGAAAATAATGCACCAAAAGCATAAAGTGGGAGCTTAGAATTACTTAAGCAAAATGGCTTATTAGAATATGGGAAGTAAGCCCACAAGTGGCGATTGAAGGTGAGTCAATCATAGCACTTAACAGGGAGTTAGATAAACACAAAGAGCAAACACATAAGGGCATGGGGAAAGAGATGGGAATTAGCATTACAGTAGATAGTTTGGATGTGGGGCAAGGACAAGTAAAGGCATGATGGGCTTCTTCTGCTCTGTAGAAACTTGATCGCCTAATTTTTATAGTACAATCCCAAAATAGAGACAAAAAACTTTCTTGGTTTGCTCTATGTACAACCTGCCTTTAAGGAACAGAGTTTAGTAGATGCATGAAGACTGCCTGTGCAATGCAACATAAAAATCAGCTATCAGATGTACCACCATCAGGTTACAATGCCTGGGAAGTGGTCATGAAAGTAAAATTTACAGTTTCACTATTATAGCAGCAGCAGTATTATTTTCAAGTATACTGCACAAAACTCATTTGTTGCAAGCTGTTTTTTTTTTTAATGATCTCACTTTTAAAAAAAACAGTTGCTACATAAGTATAGGTCGCTCGGTAATAGAATCAGAAGTATAGCACAGAAACAAGCCATTTATTTTATCAAGTTTATGACAGTACCTTCTGTCACAAGTCACCCAAGTCTAATTTTGCTTTGCCCCTTGCAATTTATTGCCTCTGCTTCGAAGTGTGGCACAGAATTCCACATTCTAACCAAGTAGTTTTTTTCTAATTTCCTCTTTAAATCTGTTTTGAAAACTGCAACAAACTCTTCAACCCTGGTAATATCCCAGTGAATCTACACTGCATCTTTTTCATTGCTTTTATATCCTCCCTATAATGGAGTGCCCAAAAATGCACACTATATTTTCCAATTGCAGCCTTACCAAGGTCTTGTACGAGTTCAACACTATCTTTCTTTAGAACTTGTGTCTAGAGGCATAAAATTATTCAGATTGCCTTTTCAATGGCCTCATGTACTTGTGTTACCTTTGATGATTGTGTATCTGCACATCAAGATCCTTTGCTCCCTTTAAAATCTTAATATACAAGGTGCATTTCCTATCCTTATTTGTGCTTCCAAACTGCATTACTACACACCTCTCAATCACCAATTTGCCCATCCTGCTGGCCTACGACAAACTGCAGTCAAATTGTGTTACTTCTTCCATTCTTACCTACAGATCATAGATATAGTAAATATACAGAGCAGCCACAATACAGATTGTGATCAGATTGCTTGCTAAACAATTTTTACTGCCATATTTTCTCTCCTTGTCGATTATCATGCAAGTAGATTTTTTTTCTAACAACTGGGGGCTGGTGGCCACGGGGACTGGGTGCGGGTGAGGGGGAAGAGAAACAAAAATTGCAAAGAGTCAAATAAGGTACATCAGCCTTCTGCCAGTTTGTAACAGCTATAAACAAAGACATGACCTGGGCTTGGACATGATTAGGAATTTTGCTGGAAGGACAGAGATAAAAAAAAGATGGTGTGGTCATGCTTACACAGAATATGTCACAGCACTAGAACACAAGGAGACTTGTTACAAATTTTGATTCTGTACTGGTAATGCACTCTAGTTCAGCATCATTGGCCATCCTTGTAGGAAATCTGACACATCTCGTTATTACCAGGTTTCAATGAAGGCCTGACGTGGAGCCATAACAATCAGACCCTTCATAACAAACAAATCTTACACATGCGTTTTACCTACCTTTTTGCAGGTGAAATGATGAGCACTCTAGTGAGAGCAAACAGGATGACAAATCATCAATCTGGTGTATTTTACATGAAGTTCATGAGTGAACAGAATACAGTGTTTCCATGAAATACATCTATTCAACACTCCTTTATATGCTACTCTATCCTATTAAGCTAAACTCACTGTACAGGCCAGCAATCCCTGAACTAGCTGATACTAATGATTTTTTTTTACAAGCCCAGTGTTCATATTTCAGCTGGGAGGTTTTCCATCTCCCCACTTGTTCTAGACCAACTCAAGGCTACTGCAAGTACAAATTGGAAATGCAAAATAGAAGCAGTTCATCAATTGTACCCAAGTACTCCAATATCCAGATATTTCCTCTTTGTTCCTTTGTACATGGCCATTGTTAGTGAAGTAGTTCTGACATGGAACAATGTACACAGTGCAACCAAAAACAGCTTTCTTTTCCTCTAAAGCATGAGTGGCAAGCATATACCCGATGAAGGTAAAATTATAGCATCCTGAAGCCACATTACAGTACGATGTGTGTAGAAAATTTAGACAAAAGACCTCTAAAGACATTAGTGCAGAAATAATAAGCCTCTAGATGCTGTTATAGTACACACAGATTTGTATTTGACAGAAATCTGAAAGAACCAACTTTCGTTGTACCAGTCTTTTAAAAAAAAAAGCTAGAGAATAAGGCTTTTCAGGAATTTAGATTGTTTAAAAAAAAATTAAAGCCGTTTTAAAAAGTAATGCCCATTTGCTGTTCATGCCAATTGAAACAAATTTCATCAGTTTTTAATGTAGCTGTGACTGCCTGAAACAGAGTTCGCTGATAGGTTAAAGAATGCCTCGATCGTTGAACAGCTCTCACCATTAACAAGAATGTAAAATCTACAGATGACCTCTGATGCAACACATTGCTTGTGAGGCAAAAGTAGAAAACAAAGCAATCTACTTTGAACAGATCCATTCCTTTCTCTATTCTCAGTAACTGAAACCCTCAGAAAATACATCTCCAAACTGCAAAGCTATCAATGCTAATGCAGATGGCACTGTATTGCTGCCTTAAAAATGTTCTGGCCTCTGGTGTGTTTCTCTACCTGAAAATGAATCTGCTGTATCCCCAGTAAGGTCAGAGGTGAGACTTCTAGAGAAGAGAAAGACCCTCTAACCATCAGCAGCGACAATGCAGGGATGTAAAACCCATTAATTCTCAACATCAAAAGCCTACTCGAGGAGATTACCCAAAAAATTACTCAATGCAATTGAGAAGAGAGAAACTGGATACTGCAGTTTGGTTTCATCTCTGTCAGCACTCTCATCAATTTTATCTGATATAACAGCTGTCACAGCATGTCTTTGCTTTTCAATAACAAAAGGCTATTGGGCCATCTTAGACATACTGGAGACTGGTCTAGCATGTCACTGGAGTTTGTTCACTTCATTACGACATTCTTGAGATTAGAGACAGTTAATCTGTTTAATTTAACAATGTACACTAGAAGGGTGCATAAAGATGGAGAGGATTACAATCAAGTTAAAGTCTCCTCACAATTTTGGTTCCTGCCATTGTCTCCTTTCTGGGACTATTAAGACCTAATTCTGAACATTCAAAATTTTTAGCCAGGGTAAATAAATGTTGTGCAATGCAAACATACAATTTTATTGCAAATAATCTTTCAGAAAAAAATCAACTTCCAAATTTAGACATTTATATACTCCACAAAATAATGAATAGACAATGGAATATAAATTGTTCCATTCTCCAAGTTAAGATACAAATATAGTTTCACCAAAAGGCAAATATGAAATTGCAAGCAGGACCCATTAACTCTACTGACAAAGAACATGGAGGAAATTTTGAAATATGGCCATCTCAGACTTCAAAATGTTCTCAAAACACTAAAGTCACCAAAACATTCACAAATTGTAGTATCGGTCACATTCAGTTAGATTCCATCAGAGCTCCAAGCATGAAATTGTATTCATTCAATAATGGCACCCAGAATTTAAAATTACATATATAAAACTAAATGTTAAAGTGTTGTTTTCATTCTCAAGATGTGGGCATCACTTGCAAGTCCAGCATTTATTGCCCATCCTTAGTTGCCCCAAGGAGATGGTGGTGGGCAGTCTTCAACCACTAGATCTTTAATATAACTGGCTAGCTTACGAGGCCACTCTGGGGGCAGGTAAGGGTCAACCACATTGATGTGGGACTGGAGTCACATATTGCCCAAATTGGCCATCGATAGCAGGTTTAGTTCCCTATAGGATATTTGTAAGCTTTTATAACAATCCAACATGGATATCTTCAAAGATATCAGCTTTGCTTTTTTAAAATGTCCAGATTAAAAAAAAATACAAAATTCAAATTCTCAAACTGCCATCGTGGATCTGAACTCACATCCTCCAAATTATTAATCCAATAGCATAATGACCAACATATTGCATTAGTTCATAACCTAGTATCTATCAATTGAGCTAGAATAGATAAAACTTCCATACAAAAATTCGGAAATCATTAAGTAGAACTGTAAATTTCACCCTTACTGCTCTAGAGAAAAAATCAACTTCATCAAAGCCAGGATTGGGGTTAATGGGGTGGGGCAGGAGGAATAGTGGGGACTGCTGGTTAAGTATACTTATCCTGGCATGGCCTTCCTGGGCTAGCTCAGTTGTTTATGCATCAAGGATTGACCTAGCTGCATCATGTGGCCATGCCAAATCTTTTGGGCTTTCGATTTACTGAAACATTGCTGAAACAATTTTTTCATAAAGTTGCTCTGACCTATAAAATAGATCATGGAAACCAGAAAGAAGAAAATAGCCAAGAAAATTATTTTCTTTAAGAATACAGAAGAGTTTAAACTTGATCAAATAAAATATTTTTTTAAAGTTATAACCGAAGAGATTGAGGGAGAAAGGATTCAGGTAGAGAAAATAGAGGAGGTGAGAGCAAGAGAGACTATACAATCAAAATAATTTAAAATACATTTTAAACATTGAACTTATTTTTGAAATCTAGAGTTAGGCAGTAGTAATGCTACAACATTTAAACATCCTTAGAGATTTCTAACTCTTCAAATCGCATTTTTGCAGTAATCTGAGGAAGCATTTGAGTTTGGTGGGAATTTAGTTTACATCGCTAAATTGTAATATTTAATGCACGTACTGAAATAGTAAGAAAATTGCCAGCCCATTTCTCTGGACCTAAAGATTGAAAGTCAAGAGCATGAATATTAACTCCGAAAAAGTTAGCTTTGTGTTTACTCGAAAACTACATCCACATCTAAAAATAATTCCAGTTTTCTTTATTAAAGCTACAATTATTTTCATACAGTCTTAGAACAGCTCGTATTATATACCACCTTTATCATAGTAAAACAACCTAAGGTGCTCCACAGGAGCATTACCAATCTAAATTTAACACTAAGCCACATAAGGAAAAATTAGCACAGATGACAAAAAGTTTGGACAGCAGCAGATTTTAATGAGTTTTAAAAGGAGGAAATAGAGGAAGGGAGGCAGAGAAGTCTGGGGAGGGAATTCTGGAGCTTATGGCTCTGGCACCAGAAGGCACAGCCACCAATGGTAGAGTGATTAAAATCGAGGATGTTCAAGAGGTCCGAATTGGAGCAGTGCAGATTATCTGCGGGTTGTAGGAGATTACAGAGATAGGGAGGGGTGATGCCATGGAGGGATTTGAACACATGGATGAGAATTTTTTAAAAATGAGGCGTTGCTTAACTGGGAGCCAACATGTCAGCAAGCACAGGGGTGATGCATGAACAGGATGGGCAGCAGAGTTTTGGTTGACCATGTTTATGGGGGGTAGCAAGTAGAAGGCTGGCCAGGAGTGCTTTGGAATAATTGAAGTGTAAGATACATCTATTGAGACAGACTGATAGCAATACTAGTCCAATACTGCTGTAGCAGAGGGTGCCTCCAATGTTCACCGACAAGATTATATGGTTAAAAAAAAGTAAAATCCCATGAGATCCAGGGAAATGCAGCAAGGTGGATACAAAATTGGCTCAGTGGCAGGAAACAAAGAATAATTGTTGACAGGTGTTTTTGCAACTGGAGAGCTGTTTCCAGTGGTGTTCCGCAGGGCTCAGTACTGGGTCCCCTGCTTTTTGTGGTATATATTAACGATTTGGACATAAACGTAGGCGGCATGATCACGAAGTTTGCAAACGACACAAAGATTGGCCGTGTGATAGACAGCAAGGAGGATAGCTGTAGGCTGCAGGAAGATATTGATGGTCTGGTCAGATGGGCAGAAAAGTGGCAAATGGAATTCAAATTGGAGAAGTGTGAGGTGATGCATTTGGAGAGGTCAAACAAGGCAAAGGGATACACAACTAATGGGATAATACTGAGATGTGTAGAGGAAGTGAGGGACCTTGGAGTGAATGTCCACAGATCCCTGAAGGTAGTAGGACAGGTCTGTAAGGTGGTTAAAAAGGCATGTGGAATCTTTTCCTTTATTAGCCGAGTTATAGAATATAAGAGCAGGGAGGTTATGCTAGAACTGTACAACACATTGGTTAGGCCACAACTTGAATACGGTGTGCAGTTCTGGTCACCTCATTACAGAAATGGTGCAATTGCACTAGAGAGGGTACAGAGGAGATTTACTAGGATGTTGCCAGGACTGGAAAAATGCAGTTATGAGAAAAGATTGGATAGATGGGGTCGTTCTCCTTGGAACAGAGGAGGCGGAGGGGAGATTTGATTGAAATATACAAAATTTTGAGGGGCCTGGATAGAGTGGAGGTGAAGGGCCTATTCACCTTAGCAGAGAAGTCAGTGACTAGGGGGCATAGATTTAAAGTGATTGGTAGAAGGATTAGAGGGGAGATGAGGGAAAACTTCTTCACCTAGAGGGTGGTGGGGGTCTGGAACTCACTGCCTGAAAGGGTAATTGAGGCAGAAACCCTCAACTCATTCAAAAGGAGTCAGGATATGCACTTCAGGTGCTGTAATCTGCAGGGCTACGGACCAAATGCTAGGTGGGATTAGAATAGATGGATCGTTTTTCGGCCGGCACAGACACGATGGGCCAAATGGCCTCTTTCTGTGCCTTAAGCTTTCTATGATGACAAATGCAGATGTTTGTACGTTTGCAACTTTGGTTTTCTGTTAACTTACTGAAGTCCATCTAGGTTGTACCCGAGCCATACATACCAGGGAAGATCCCAGGTTTGACCTCCAAAATCACATGAATATAAAACTCAATTCTTATAAAAAGTCTACTCTGGCTGTCCTCCGTTCAGATGACTATAGGATATTACAATTAGCTTCAGTGGGTCAGGAAATAACTCGGTAAATACTGAAAAGGTTCTTTTCCTATCAATTTTGACACCTTTATTACATCTCCCTCGTAAACTTTACCGGTGTAGTGAAAAAAACTGCACACACATCTTCAACTGTTGCCTGCGTTGAAAAGCCAGCTGAGGAAGATAGCATTGGGAATGTTAAGAATGCTTCCATTTTTTTTGTTAAATTTTTTTTTTTTGAGGTCTTGGATTTTAAAACTGAAAAGGATTCCGTAGATGCTGGACTCTGTTTTGCTTAAAAAAAGGTCATTGGAAGGTCTTCTGGACTTTGTTTGAAAACAATTATTGGAAGAATCAAGGAGTGCTAAAAACAAGCCCTTACTGGAAGTCTGCTGTCTTCAGATATTTACCCAGAAACTACCCGAAACCCCTGTTGCTGCATTTTTCCTGGAAAGCCTGCCCAAACTGATCTTGAACGTTGCCTGAAAAGAACTGTTCAGGAAGATCTTAGTGACAGCTGTCTATACGTATTTGGGACACCAAACCAAAACAAAAGACATCCGGCATTTTTCCATATCTTCTCTTTTTTTTCTTCAAGAATTAGCAAGTATCTGGCCAAAGTATTTTGCTTTTTTTTTTCTCTAATAGAGCTCTAAAGACAAAATCTCTATTTTTCGGTTAACCAGTGTGCGAGCGCGCGGCTAAAACAAAAAGGGAACTTTCAAATTTCAATCTGTGTATTAATGCTTTGCTTCATTCCTAGTTATGTCTGGTTAATAATAAACTGATAATTTTGTTGTTTATTAAAGAGACCTGGTTGGTGTATTTTATTCTGGGATAAAAATAGAGTCAATGATTGACCTTGTCGGTAACTGGGAAAAAATTTAAATACATGTTGTGACCCGAGGAGGAGTGGAACTAGAAAAACAGTGCAATCCTCCTGCCTTGGTCGTAACAGAATGCATCTAGCCCAAAACGGATTTGGCATTTTGAGTACATTTTGTAATAGCAGTAAAGTGGAAAGCTATTGCCTTGCGGAACCTGCATGATGCAAGAGTTTTTATAAACAATAAATATCCAGAGCAATCACACAAGCAATGAGACTCTCCCAATGAACTCACTTGAGCTCAGTTACTGAGCTTGAGAAAGAAACTCACTACTCATTATAGAGGAGGAAAATTCCTGGAATGCACACAGAAGGCGTACAGCTATAAAGTAATAACACAGAGGAAGGAACTTGGCAGTGATCCACAAAGGGAGACAAGAAGTCACAGTGAAAGGAAAATTAAGATAGCGCAGCAATAGTGCAGAATGACAATACTGAAAATGCTGGTCCCTTTAAGTAGGACTCACTTCAGTGTTAACAGAGAGCAGGTGATGCTCATAATAGTTTAGTATTTAAGGGCTGGGTTTTTGCCCAGTTGGGGAGTTGCCTCTGGACAGAGAGTTAGTCCAGAAGGAAAGAATGGGAACTGATGTTTGGACTGAACTATGAATTGCCAATAAAACAGTTGTGGATCAGAGATTGTCATTTGCTTCCTCATTCTGGTGACTGGACATCTGCCTGTTTAACACAGGAACCTCTTTGGATCAGAATTTTACAGATTATACAGTGTTGGATGCCAACACACTACAGCATAAATCACAAGCAGCACCACAATAATAAAGTGCTCAAGGGTGAGGAGGTGCAAGTGATAATGTTGAGAAAAGGTAACTAATAATTACAGGATTCCATCATTAGAGGGATAACAGCTTTTTCTGCAGCCATGACAGACACAAATATCTTGTCTGTTCCCTTCCAGGTACCAGTGTAAGAGAAAAGTTACATTTTGGGTCTTTTAAAAAAAATTTTCTTCACCAAGAATCTCAATGGTTCTCAGAGTCATAAGGCCTTTTTCCTTTTGAAATCACTGACAGTCTCTACCCTCACATGTAGCGAGTTCCAGCTCATTACCACTCGCTGTGTAAACAAATTCCTCACATCCCCCCTGCATTGCTTATCCAAAACCTTAAATCTGGGTCCTTGTACCATCAGCTAATGGAAACAGCTTTTCTTTGTCTACTTATCGATACCCGTAATAATCTTATACAGCTCTATCAAATCTCTCAACTTGTGTTGCTCCAAGGAGAACCACCCCAACTTATTCTCCAAACTAACCTTGTAGCTAAAATCTCATCTCTGGAACCATTCTGGTCACTCTTCTCTGCACCCTCTCAAAGACCCCCACATCCTTCCTAAGGCGTGGAGATCAGAACTGGGCGCAATAATCTAGTTGCGGCCGAACCAGAGCTTTATAAAGGTTCAGAGAGAAACATTTGGCTATAGACTTCAACACAAGAGCTCAACACAAGACAAGGGGAGAGATTAGCTGGTCCTTTATTGCACTAGCCTGTACTGCCTTGCTATGCATAAATTGGCTGTTGAGTTTGCCTATACAATAGTGACTATACTTCAGAAGTAACTCGATGGATTAGAAATGCTTTAGAATGTTATGAGGATGGGCAAGGAGCTACATAAATTATACACAAATTCTAGCTCTCTGTTACAGGGAAAAGAGTCAAAAATAAAAATAGTGAACAAGACAAGCAGTCCAAAATAGTAAGCTCAAGGGGAAAAAGGACAGGTTTACTTTAGGGCAAATAGGAGGGAAGTCAAGAAGACAAAGAAGAAAAAAATTGAAGGGAAAATGTACTGAGGAGTATGGAATATGATTGGATCACATTTGCAGGGTTTTATGTGAAATGTGCAATCCAGACAAAGTCTAGGATATGGCAGAACGGAGGGACATGGCATTGTAATCTTGACAGAAATTTGGCTTCAGCCATAGACCCTGAACTAAACATTCCTTGCAATGAAATGTTCAGCAGCTATAGAGAGGACTTGTTTATTAACAGGATTATAGATATTGAATTCTTTCACTGATCGACACCCCTACCACTGGATTCAGAATCACCACATACAGGGCTTTGGTGAGACCACATCTCGAATACTGTATGCCATTTTGGTCTCCAGATTGAAGGAAGGATATACTTGCATTGGAGACAGTACAGCGAAGGTTCACTAGATTGGTCCTTGGGATGAGAGGGTTGTCCAATAATGAGGCGCTGAATAAATTGGGTCGATAGTCTCTGGTGTTAAGAATGAGATGTGATTTAATTCAAACATACAAGATTCTGAAGGGACTTGACAGGGTAGACAGAGGTTGTTTCCGCTGGCTGGGGAATCTAAAACATGGGGGCGCGGTCTCAGAATAAGGGGATGATTATTTAGAATGGAGGAGAAATTTCTTCACTCAAACGGTTGTGTATGTTTGGAATTCTCTACCCAGGGGGTAGTGGATACTCCATCATTAAATACATTTAAGGCTGGGACAGACATATTTTTGGTCTCTCAGGGAATCAAGAGATATGGGGAGCAGGTGGGGAAGTGGAGTTGAAGCTCAAGATCAGTCATGATCATATTGAACGGCGGGGCAGGCTCCTAGCGCCGTATGATCTACTCCTGCTCCTATTTATGTTCTTATAATACTGCAGTTATAGAATGTACTGTAGCAATTTATCAAGCTTACTTCAACAGCCATTAGAGCTTTAAGGGTCAGCCATGTCTGACTAATCTAGATGTATCGTTTGAGGTCACTAAAAAGGGAGCACCTATGGATGTTATTTGCATGGACTTCCAGGAGGCATTCAATAAGGTTCCACTCAAGAGATCAGTAAAAATGAAACTGCACAGAATTGGATGTAGTCTTCTGACTGGGCTGGAAACTGGGAGGTTGGAGACAAATAGTGAGGGTAAATGGTAGATACACTGATTGGCAGGATATATAAAGTGGTACTCCCCAAGGATCCATTCTGAGGCCTCAACTTGCCATCACATTTATTAATGACAGATGAAGGGAGAAACTGTTATATATCCAAGTTTGCAGATGACATGAAATGAAGGACACTACACAGTGCAGATGGGAGCAGGAAGTTGCAATAGGACATAGACAGATTAAAAGAGTGGGCAAAATTGTGGCAAATTGAATTCATGTGGGCAAGTGTAATCATGTATTTTGGACCCAAGAAATTGAAGTATTTTCTAAATGTTGAGCAACCTGCTCGATTGGCATCTTTTCCACCATCTCAAAAATTCACTTCCATCACCACCACTGAACATTGACTGTAGTGTGTACCATTTACAAGATGCACTTCAGCAACTCGCCAAGGCTCCTTTGACACCACCTTTCAAACCTGCAACTCTGTCACCTAGAAGGACAAGGGCATCAGACATGCGGGAAGCTCCTCTCCAAGTTGCACGCCATCCTGATTTGGAAATACATCATGGTTCTTTTATCATCGCTGGGTCAAAATCCTGGAACTCCCTACCTAACACCACTGTGGGTATACCTACAAGGACTGCAGCAGTTCAAGGCGGTCGCTCACCACCACTTCTAAAGGGCAATTAGGGATGGGCAATAATTGCTGGCTTGCCGACACCCACTTCCCATGCATTAATAAAAAATTTGGAATTATAGAGTTATGACAAGTTTTGGGAATCAAAGTACACAAATCATTAAAAGGCAGTAGTAGGTATACTAAGCAATCAAAAACACTAATAGAATGCTGGCATTTATCTCAAGGGGGCTGTATTATAAAGGAGTGGAGGCTATGATTTAGTTGTCTCAAGCCATGGTCACACCTTACCTGGAGTACTGTGCTCAGTTTGGGTAGCGTACATCAGGAAGGATATATTGGCCTTGGAAGGGGTGCAGTGCAGTGTCACCAGAACGATGGAGGCATACATTACGAGAAAAGAGTATATAAACTTGGCTTGAGCATAGGAGATTCAGAAGTGTTCTGACTGAGGTGCTTAAAATGTTAAAAGAATTTGATTGGCAGATACTGAGAAATAATTTCCACTGGAGGAGCAAGAACAAGGGGATGTGATCTTAAAATTAAAATGAAGTGCAGTAGAGAGTTCTAACTCTTTTCCTCCAAAAGGTCATTAACACTAGGATAATAAGCTTTCAAGACTGATAGATAAATGTTTATTCAGTAAGGTTATTAAAGGATATGGAACAAAGGCAGGAAAATGTATTTGAGATGAAGATCCGCCAATGAATGGTGGAGCTGGCTTCAGAGGCTGAATAGCCTGTATTATCTCTAATGTACGTATGCCTTACAGCCTCTCGCAGCCCCTTGCTCTCTACCAGAAAGATGGACAGCAGTTGTAATATCATGGGAACACCAGTACAAGATCACCCCCCAATTCACACACCATCCTGATGTGGACATATATTAGCGTTCATCACTGCTGGATTAGAAGCCTAGAATTTCTTACCTAATGTCATTCAGTAGCATAAGGACATAAGAAATAGGAGGCGGCCATTTAGCCCCTTGACCCTGCTCTGCCATTCAATAAGATCATGGCTGATCTGATTGTAGCCTCAACTACTTTCCTGCGTCTCCGTCTCCCTTCCACCGCGCACGCCCCCCCCCCCCCCCCACCCCCTGTAACCCTGGACTCCCTTGAAGATCAAAATTCTGTCAAGCTGGCCTTGAATATATTCAATGAATCAGCCTTCACTGCTCTCTGGGGTACAGAATTCCAATGATTAATGACCCTCAGAAGAAATTCCTCATTTCCATTTTAAATGGGAGACCCTTTTTTTTTTTAAAAACTGTGCCCCCTAGTTCCAGATTCCTCCATGAGGGGAAACATCCTCTGAGCATTTACCCTGTCAAGTCCCCTCAGAATCTTATATGTTTCACAGGATGCAGCAATTCAAGGTGGCAGGTCACCAACACCTTCTCTGGGCAACAAGTGATGGTAACCAAGGGCAACCATACCATCAGTGCCCACATCCAATGAACAAATAAAAAAAGGGGAAAAAGGAACCTGGAAATGGACCAGGAGGTCTTTCGTGAACCTAAATCTAAGTTTCTGCTTGTGTAAAATTTCCCAAAACTGCCTTCATTTAATCTCGTTGGCTCTTTTCCAGTACCCAACATATATATTTTAGTTCTATGAGGAAATAAAACTCAAGATATTCAACCACCACCATCCCTACCCAACATCCAATATTGTAAGTGCTATTACTTTGCAGCAGTATAGCTTTTGGAAAAAAGCTAAATCTGTGTTCAAAGTATTTGGAATGCTATTTTTCAGAGAGAGAGAGTTGTTACCCCTTTAAAAACATGAAAATAAACCATTGCAATATTTGTCCAATTTGCCAGAGCAGCTAAGGTTACCTTTGCAAAAAATACAGTTAGATGAGTTTCACTGCCAAGTATCCAAACGGGAAATTTCGGAGACTTCAGGAATGCTCCAACCTAAAATTCAATTGAAGGCAGTTAAAACAATGTAACGGCACATTACACACAATAGAGTTTTACTGATGAGATAGATCCAAACAAACTGCATATTTAACCTTTTTATAGTTCAAGTTACCTCAACACTTGATATTTGAGATACAAGTAGTTAAGAGTTAAAAATAAAAGTCCACAAAAGAATGGAACTCATTTCTAGTTGCTGAATGTGCTAAATGCAATCTCAGTTCGATTATTTAAATACCGTCAAACTAAATTTCAGCAGAAAAATAGTTCCAAAGTTCAGAAGTTGTTGTTGTTCTTGCCGTAGTCCCAAAGAATCAGAGGCATCGCTCCCCATTAGAGACACACAGTTGGCAATGTATAGCTTGAGATTTTCAAATACAGGCCAATAGGAAAGGTGGCAGTCTTTTTGAACCATTGCTTTGAAAAAGTCTTTTCAAAATTCATACCAGGAAAAGTTGTGCAAAAAATATATTTCTATAATTGGTGAAACATGTCCAGTTGTTTACGCTAAAAGAATTTGGCACAAACTGTTTTGATGCCAAATATTTTTTAGCAGTTTAGTAAAGCTAGGGATTAGGATATTAAAATGGAATTAAAAAAATTTGAAAGACTAGCTCCACTTAGGTGTCCCACAAGGTTAAAACAGACATCAGACTTAATATTCAAGTTTTATTTCCTCATTTTGTTGAGGGATTAATATGTTCAGAAGAACACTAGTAAATAAGCTACCTTATTCATCACTATCAAATCTAATCCAATACACATTGTGTAAAATCAGCTACAGAATAATGGTAAATTTGTTTTGGATATCAATGTTTAGATTCTTTACACTCAGTAAACATTTTAGGATTTTAAAAAAACTGGGGCCCTAAGCCACTGAACACATTTTGGGTTGGGGGTTCCAAGTAAGATGAACAACATTAATGAAGTGCAGTAGAACTCATTTACCACCTTTGGTACTCAGTGCCGTAAGCAGTTGCCCTCAATTATAGCACTTATGTGCAAATATTGACCTCAAGAAAGCACCCATGCTGTTGAGAGATTCTAACCCCCCACTCCCATCACCGCCTTGCACGCTGGCCTCAAATATTTAGCATTAGCATGTGGTATATCAAGCTTCATTGAGAACACTGAGGATACATCAAGTTTACTGCCTTTTTTCCCTTCTCAACTCCCATCTCACCTCCATCCTGCTATCTGACATGCTTAGCAATCTGCAGATGGTGTCACCATGGACCTCTTGCTTTCTTGCTTGCCATTCCACTGCCCACCACCAACCCCCAGATCGCTATTAATCCACTAGCAAACCACACCTTTTTTCAGCTAATTTCTCCTCCTGTCTTCTTTTAAAGGCCTAGCCAATTGCCTGGTGTATTCGGCAGCATTGTTAGCAGATCAGTTGATCACTGGAGGCATCACGGCCAAAAAATAATCCAGGTTTCAACAAACATCTACACGCATGCACTTCCAGCAGGAGTTGCTGGGTAGCACAGGAACAGGAGTAGGTCATTCAGCCCATCGAGCCTGCTCCGTAACAATCAGGAATAATAACCGCGGTTAATTTTCCTATACCCAAGCCAAAGATAATGAGGTCAACTGTATCAACTATACAGTCACACCAGCTGAGATCAGGTAATTTGGTACAGGCTGGATATTGAGCTTGGGTCACCCTGCCCCACTCAATGTCTTAGCTAGCTAAATCAACAGCAGCATTTTTCCCCTATGCATTTGTGTCAAGTAACTATAATGAAATATACACTTCCCAGTTTTGAAAAAAGAAATTTGAAGTTAAGCCTGCAAAATTTGATCAGCAATATTTTTTCAACCAATTGCCCCTTCCTCTTTTGA